>NC_057801.1:640322065-640607883 GCF_018294505.1 Triticum aestivum
TGAACTCGGTGGCGCCGGATAGAAAGAATCGGTGGGGCCGAGTTTGACTTTAGGTTTAGGTCATATGTGGATGTGGGAAAGTAGTTGAGGGTTTTGGAGCATATCACTAAGCACTATGAAGCAAGAAACTCATTAAGCAACACCTCATCCCTCCTTGATAGTATTGGCTTTTCCTATAGACTCAATGTGATCTTGGATCACTAAAATATAAAATAAAGAGTCTTGAGCTTGAAGCTTGAGCCAATCCTTTTATACTTAGCATTTTGAGGGGTCCACTTTTCTCATCCATGCCATGCCAATCATTGAGCTTTCCTGAAATATTTGTCTTGGAATAGTATTAGCTCAATGAGCTATATGTTGTTAGGAATTACCAAAACCACCTAGGGATAGTTGCACTTTCAATCTCCCCCTTTTTGGTAATTGATGACAACATATAGATCAAAGCTTCGACAAAAAGATAATAAGATTGAAAAACATCGTCGCTTTGAGAAGTATGTGAAATGTGAGAGCTCCCCCTAAATTTGTGCATAGTTTAAGATTTGCTTTGGACTGCAAATACACATAGAGTTAGGTTCATGAGTAACTCTCCCATGTCACATACATCTTGGTGGAGCACTCAAAATGATAATATTTAAAATACATGCACTCATCACCAAGCAAAGTGAATGATCGTATAGAGATAAAAGGATAATGTCATCCAACAAGCATTAGTGTAGCATATGATCAAACACATGATCATCATTGTATCACACAGGCAATAAAGTAGTATCTCAAGCAAGAGAAAGCAAATAAAGTTCAACCACAAAGACAAGAGAGAACAAAAGCAGACTCTCTCTCTCTCTCTCTCGAAGCCCATGATCTATACATTTTTCTCCCCCTTTGGCAACAAGTTACCAAAAAGTTCCTAGAAAATGCATTGTACTATGTCGTCTCTCAGGCTTGGTCTTGATGTGGTGGTGTAGATATGACTCCAAGGACGAAGGCATCAGTTGATGAAGTTGGAGCTTGTGGAGTAGATGCTGGAGCTGGTGGCACTGAAGCTGTAGCAGGTGTATATGATGTTTCTCTTGTGTCTGTCACAGGCACAACAGCTGATCTCTGAGCTCGAGGAACTCTAGCAAATTCCTCAGTGGTTGTCTTCCCCTTCCTCTCCTGCATATCATCTTGGAGTTGGTCCACAACAGACTGGATCTTAGTTACTTTCACATCTAAGTCATAGAACTTTTGTTCCATGATCCTTTCCAGGCTCTCCTAGTTTTAAGTTAGGGTGGCCAACCCTTTCTCAATCCTCGGAGTGGATGCTATCAAGTAACCAAGCTGGTCTTGTTTGCTCTTCATGAAGTACTCAGATGCCTCATCAATAGTTGGCATCTTGGCAGCTTTCTCAGTCTTTGCCTTCTCCTTCTTCACTTGTGCTTGCACTGATGATGGTTCATTTTCATCCATGACTACTTGGTTGTCCTCAAAGTCTGGATAGATAGGCATGTGTTCCTTGTCCAACAGGTAAGGGCTAGTGCCCATCTTGGAGTTAATCAGCTCCTAGATCTGTGGGGCATACCAACAACTTCTCTTCTGATCTGCAACTATCCTCTTGATTGTTTCAACAATGAGGCTCATAACCTTGAACTTTTGAGGCACATCAAACAAGTGTAGCAGATTAATAGCATGGCCTCTGATCATGGTATGATCTCCTGACTTGGGTAAGAGAGTGTGCCTGAGGATCCAGTTGATCGTTGGCAGTCCTGACAGAAGGAAATGGACAGACCCAAACTTGTGAGTCTCAAGAGCATCATCTGGAATCTCCTTGTACATGTGTGCCATTGAGTTGTGATCCATTTTCTTCTTGGCATAGACATCCAGGTCATATGCTTTCTCCTTTGGTGCATTGATCAGATTTTCCCATTCTTCAATTGTGGACTGGTACCTTGTACCTTCAGACATCCAAACTATTTTGCCATCTGGATAGAAATGTGTTGTGGAGTAGAATTGCATTATGAGCTCATCATTCCACTTTGTGAGCTTCTGCCCAACAAAGTCATCAACTCCACAACCCTTGAAGCTGTCAAGCACTCCTGGGTAGTGTTCCTCATTCTCCTTGATGTACTTCCAATCAACCCATTTCATATCACACACTATTGGTTTCTTGTCTAGCAGCACAGTCTCATAGAAGTCCTGATGTTCCTTTGTATGGAACCTGTAGTCTACAACAGTTCTCCTCCTGACTTCATAAGGATCAGTCAACCTCCACTGTCTGAGACATGCATCCTTTCTCAGCTTCATGTTCTCAGCAACTGGATGAGCATCGTTATGATCTGGAATCTTAGGCTTCAGCTTTCTCAGAACATGCTCTTCGTCTTCTTCTTCTGCGGCAACTTCAGGCACTAGGGCCTTGTTCTTTTCAGTAGCTAGGATGTTCGTGGTATTTCTCTTTGGTGCAGTCTTGGGCTTGGAAGCATCCTTAGGTGTTTCTTTGGGCTTTGATGATGTAGCCTTTGACCTTATGGCATCACCCATGAGCTTCTGAGCTTTGGGAGCTGGAGCAGCAGCCTCTTCTTCTTCTTCCTCTTCCATCATGGAAGGCTTCCCAACAACTCTGGCCATGATCTTCTTGACCCTTTCCTTCCTCTTCTTCTCAACCACTTCTGGCTCCTTAGGTTCTAATCTCTCAGTTTCCTGAGTTGATGCTCCGACTTTCAGCATGGGAGTCCTCTTAGCTGGTACTTTCCTGTTCAGACCTGGCTTGGTGGCTGCAGCAGTGCCATACTCCTTCTTGAGCACTTTCCTGGAGGTGGCCTCATCCTCTTCTGCCACATAGTCTTCATCCTCAGAGTTTGAGGTTTTCTTCTTCCTATTCCTTGTGGCAGCTTTGGGTAAGTTGCTTGGGGTGCTCCTGCTGCCCTCAGCTAAGGAACTAGAGGGACTAGTGCCCTCACTCATATGAACCTGCTCCTCTTCCCTGTTCTGGCTGTCACTTTGATCAGACATGCTGTAAACACTGGCTGCTGACCCTGTGAATAGATGTAGATGTGATAGAGTGGATAAGCATCACAAAATACAGATGTTTTTGCAAAAGATTGAGTTAAAAACTTAGTTTTAGTTTTCCACAGAAAACATTTCGGATCAACCGATTTGTGAACTCAGTGATACCAAAGCAGCTTTAGGAACCTAAACTAGTGAACTCGGTCAGACCAAGTCATAGTTCGGTGGCACCGAGACTGCTAGGGTTTCACAAAGTTCTGATCTCGGTCACACCAATTTGCAATTCTCGGTCAGGCCGAGAATCACAAGTGCAATGGCCTTGGCCAAATCGGTGGAACCGATTTCTACAACTCAGTGGGTCCGAGATGGTTTCGGCGGAAACCTAACCCTAAATTTTCAAATAAAACCTAATCTACGGATTGTTTTGACTAGATGAGATAGCTTCAATTGTGGCAAGATTCATGACAAACACAATGTGCTAGGAATCAGATGGGGATAGCACAGTGATCAAGTCCATACCCTAGTTCAGTGATGGACTCGCTACGGCAGCAACATCCGTGGAGATTCCCGTTGACGGCGGCGGAGACCAGCGGCGGGAGGCTGCTGGCAATGAGGAGAACGATCCGGAGACCCTGGAGGCAGAGTGGGCTGAGCATGGGCGAAAACCTTTCGGAGAAATTTCCAAAAAAATTGCCCTTCAGTATATATAGGCCGACCCTGTCGGTGTGACCGAGTGAAACAACTCGGTAGCACCGAGATGCATAAATGCAAGCAGTTACTACAACTCGGTGAGACCGAAATGTTCAAATCGGTTGCACCGAGATTGAAAACCTAGATCGACTTAGTGATCTCGGTATGACCGAAATGGAAGAATCGGCCAGACCAAAACGCACAAAGAAGTTTTGGAAGTTTAAGTCTATGACGAATCGGGGACAACGAGTGCTCCTCACACAGAGTGGTTCGAATCTGACTTGATCAAATTTTGTGATGTAGCATGAATAGAGTTTGAGACAATAAAAGCATAGATATCTAGAGAAGATTCTTAGGCATTCTTGTCCATCCACTTGGCCAAAAAGAAAAGAAGCCAAACAAGCAAAACTACAAGTGGATGTCCTCGAATGAGTAAAATATGCAACCAACATGCTCACACGATAAAATGACAAATGAAATATGTGGCAAAGCATGCACAACCAATTCTAGCATCTATCAAGCAATTGGCGATGACTAGGTCATCTATATATGAGTATATTGACTTAGGAGTCAAATGAGAACATTTGATCATAGGTCATACTCATCATTTAAGCTCAAGTGGGGTTACCACTTTTACATAATGCATTGATGTGTTCACACCATTAGAGTTGCTTTAGCTCAATTCTTAGAGTTAAGCTCCCCCTAGATGTGAGATCCCCCTTTAGAGGGATGAACTAACCTTAGGTTTTGTCGATGATGACTTCATGTAGGTGTTGAAGATGTGGATGCTCAATGTCGATGTAGATCATTTGGAGCAATCCTTTGGAGTGAGTTGCACTTTCAATACCTACACGGGTTAGTCCCACAAGGAACAAACAAGGATATCCATAGACATAGAGTGAAGTACAACAAGATGATGTCTATGAAAGCATTAGGTTACCTTGTCCCTTGTCTTACCAACATGAGGGTTTGTGACTCCTTGAACTAGTGAAAGATGTGGAAGTTGATTGCACTTGTCCTTGCCAAAATGATATGAGTGAAAAATGTTGGCGGATTCACCCTCAAGAACTCTCTAGTTCTTCTTCTTCGGGATCCAGACCATATTGATGGGAATCCTTGGAGTTGTAGTTGTACTTTATGAAGTAGAGCTTGATGTAGTCTTGGGAATCCACTTGACCAAGGCCTTGGGAGCTTCTTCAAATGCATCAATCTCCTCTTGAAGCTCATCCTTGCCTTTTTGCTTGTGGTCTTGTGGTGGAAGATCATCTTGAGCTTGTGTCACTTTGAATGAAGTAGGATCATACTTCTCTCGTTGAGGAACAAACTTCATCTTGGGGCATTGATCTTCTTCCCACTCAACTCCATTGGCATTGAACTTTCGTTCAAAACCAACACCTTGGTTCTTCCGGTGCCTTCCTTGCTTGCGTACAATTTCCTCGAATTGCTTACTCCCGGCAAGGCTCTTGTAAACACCTTTCTCTATGATTCCCTTCAATAAGCTATTTTCTTGCTCAAGTGTAACTTGGCTAAGAGAATCATTAGTGGAATCAAGAGAACTACTAGAAGCAACAATATTGGATTTAACATGATGATTGTTACTACTATAGGAAGAATCCTTCTTGTTTTTGTTACTAGACTTGACTTGAGGCATGTAAGTAGATAAGAGTAAACGCTTGGCAATGTAAGAAGAACTTTTGTTGCGAAGATCATCATTGATTGCCTTTAAGAACTCATGCTCTTGCTCAAGATTGAGCTTTTCAAAGCGTAACTTCTCATGAGTCCTTAAAAGTTCTTGATGATCCCCTAAGATAGTTTCATGAGCTAACTTAAGAGTGTTTAGTTCTTTAGTTAGAAGCTCAATCTTCTCCTTATCATTGTCATTCGTTTTATCTTGATTAGCATGATTAATTGATGTTTCATCATAGTATTCATCACTAGAGTTGTCAACAAGTAAATCATCATCACCTAACAAGTCATCTTCATCACTATTGAAATCAACATACTCGGGGTGTGTTACCTTTGGGCCTTTAGCCATGAAGCATCTTCCAATTCCTTCATTTGGTGAATCAAATATGTCATGGGAGTTGGTTGACACAAGTGCTAGACCGGCAACACCTTCATCTTGAGTATGTTCGGAGTCGGAGTGATAGCTTCTCTCGGAGTGATGTTCAGAGTCGGAACCGGATACCCATTCACCAACATGAGCTTGGTGTCTTCGTTTTGTGTAGCTCTTTGATGACTTGTCCTTCCTTTCCAAATCCTTGCTTCTCCAGGATGTTCTTCATTCATAACGATCATCTCTACTCCTTCTCTCTCTTGGCGGTGATTCTTCTCTTCTACTTCTTCTCTTGGGAGAATCTTCTCTTCTTTTGTAGGGAGCCGTACACTCATTGGAATAGTGTCCGGGTCTTCCACAGTTGTAGCAATTTCGCTCTCGACTGGAAGATCTTTTGTCATTGTAGGACCTTGACTTGGAACTTCTTTCTTTGCTTCTACTCTTGTAGAATTTGTTGAAGTTCTTCACCATTAGACTCAATTCTTTATTGAAGGTTTGTTTCTCACTTGATGATGTGGGAGCTTCACATGAGGCTTTGTAAGCACCGCTTGACTTGTTGTGCAGCTCCTGCTTATCCTTGAGCGACATCTCATGAGCAACAATTCTTCCGATGACCTCCGTTGGCTTGAGATTCTTGTAGTTGGGCATCATTTGGATCAATGTGCACACGGTATCATATTTTCCATCCAAGGCTCTTAGGATCTTCTTGATGATGAATTTGTCGGTCATCTCTTCACTTCCTAAGCCGGCAATCTCATTTGTGATGAGAGCAAGCCTAGAGTACATTTCAGAGACGCCTTCACCATCCTTCATTTTGAACTTGTCAAGTTGACTTTGAAGCACATCCAATTTGGATTCCTTGACGGAGTCGGTACCTTCGTGCATATCAATCAAAGTGTCCCAAATTTCCTTTGCATTCTCAAGACAGCTGATTTTGTTGAATTCTTCGGGGCACAATCCGTTGAAGAGGATATCGCAAGCTTGAGCGTTGTATTGCAGCATCTTCAACTCCTCCGCGCTAGCTTCACGGTTTGGTTCTCTCCCATCAAAGAATTCACCTTGCAAGCCAATACACACAATAGCCCAAATAGCGGGGTTATGTCCGAGAATATGCATTTTCATCTTATGCTTCCAACTAGCAAAATTAGTACCATCAAAGTAAGGACCTCTACGGTGATAGTTTCCCTTGCTAGACGCCATATTCTCCTAGGTTGTGAAACCAAGGCTATGACCACCAAAAGCTATGGAAATCAAAGCAAATGGAGACCAAAGCTCTGATACCACTTGTAGGATCTTGAAGTATGTCTAGAGGGGGGGTGATTAGACTACTTGACCAAATAAAAACTTAACCTTTTCCCAATTTTAGTCTTTGGCAGATTTTAGCAAACTTAGCACAAGTCAAGCAATCTTAACACAATTCAAGCAATCTTGCAAAGAGTATATGAGCAGCGAAAAATAAAGCATGCAACTTGCAAGAATGTAAAGGGAAGGGTTTGGAGATTTCAAACACAATTTGGAGACACAGTGATTTTTGAGCCATGGTTCCGATAGGTGGTGCTATCGTACATCCACGTTTATGGAGACTTCAACCCATGAAGGGTAACGGCTGCGCGGGTCCACAGAGGGCTCCACCCAAGAAGGTTCCACGAAGAAGCAACCTTGTCTATCCCATCATGGTCGTCCCCCACGAAGGACTTGCCTCACTAGCGGTAGATCTTCACGAAGTAGGCGATCTCCTTGCCCTTACAAACTCCTTGGTTCAACTCCACAATCTTGTCGGAGGCTCCTAAGTGACACCTAGCCAATCTAGGAGACACCACTCTCCAAGAAGTAACAAATGGTGTGTTGATGATGAACTCCTTGCTCTTGTGCTTCAAATGATAGTCTCCCTAACACTCAACTCTCTCTCATAGGATTTGGGTTTGGTGGAAAGAAGATTTGAGTGGAAAGCAACTTGGGGAAGGCTAGAGATCAAGATTCATATGGTAGGAATGGAATATCTTGGCCTCAACACATGAGTAGGTGGTTCTCTCTCAGAAATGGTAAGTTGGAAGTGTAGGTTTGTTTTGATGGCTCTCTCCATGAATGAAGAGGAGGTGGAGGGGTATATATAGCCTCCACACAAAATCTAACTATTACACATAATTTACCAATCTCGGTGGGACCGAATCAACAAACTCGGCCAGACCGATTTAGTAAACCTAGTGACCGTTAGGGTTTTCGGTGGGATCGACATGCAACTCGGTAGGACCGATATGGTTAGGGTTAGGGCATAACGTAATCTCGGTGAGATCGATTACACAAACTCGGTGAGACCGATTTTGGTAATAAGGTAACCAGAGAGTTGGTCAGCTAAACTCGGTGGGACCGGTTCACTCTTTTCGGTGAGACCGAAATGTTACGAAAAGGAAACATAGAGTTTACATTGCAATCTCGGTGGGACCGATCACTCATCTCGGTTAGACCGAAACGTTACAAAGGGAAACAGAGAGATTACAATCCCATCTCGGTGAGACCGAGATCCCTATCGGTCAGACCGATTTGCCTAGGGTTTGTGGCAGTGGCTATGACATCTGAACTCGGTGGCACCGGATAGAAAGAATCGGTGGGGCCGAGTTTGAATTTAGGTTTAGGTCATATGTGGGTGTGGGAAAGTAGTTGAGGGTTTTGGAGCATATCACTAAGCACTATGAAGCAAGAAACTCATTAAGCAACACCTCATCCCTCCTTGATAGTATTGGCTTTTCCTATAGACTCAATGTGATCTTGGATCACTAAAATATAAAATGAAGAGTCTTGAGATTGAAGCTTGAGCCAATCCTTTTATCCTTAGCATTTTGAGGGATCCACTTTTCTCATCCATGCCATGCCAATCATTGAGCTTTCCTGAAATATTTGTCTTGGAATAGTATTAGCTCAATGAGATATATGTTGTTAGGAATTACCAAAACCAACTAGGGATAGTTTCACTTTCACCTAAGCTTGGGGATGCCCATGGCACCCCAATATATTCAAGGACAACCAAAATCCTAAGCTTGGGGATGCCCCGGAAGGCATCCCCTCTTTCGTCTTCGT
Source organism: Triticum aestivum (assembly GCF_018294505.1). Taxonomy (NCBI): domain Eukaryota; kingdom Viridiplantae; phylum Streptophyta; class Magnoliopsida; order Poales; family Poaceae; genus Triticum; species Triticum aestivum. The sequence goes on from NC_057801.1 coordinate 640,330,866, forward strand.
CTATCGGTAACTTTACTTGGAGCTATATTTTTATTCGCCACATGATATGTGTTTTGCTTGGAGCGTCTTGTATGATATGAGTCTTTGCTTTTTAGTTTACCACAATCATCCTTGTTGTACACACCTTTTGGGAGAGACCCACATGCTTTAGAATTTATTAGAATACTCTATGTGCTTCACTTATATCTTTTGAGCTAGATAGTTTTGCTCTATGTGCTTCACTTATATTTTCTAGAGCACGGCGGTGGCTTTATTTTGAAGAAATTGTTGGTCTCTCATGCTTCACTTATATTATTTTGAGAGTCTTTTAGAACAACATGGTATTTGCTATGGTTATAAATTTGGTCCTAGAATGATGAGCATCCAAGTTGGGTATAATAAAAACTATCATAGAGAGTGCATTAAATACTATGATCAATTTGATGCTTGATAATTGTTTTGAGATATAAATGTGGTAATGTTAGAGTCATGCTAGTTGGGTAATTATGAAATTGAGAAATACTTGTGTTGAAGTTGGCAAGTCCCGTAGCATGCACGTATGGTAAAAGTTGTGTGGCAAATTTGTTGCGTGGGGTGTTCTTTTAATTGCCTTCCTTATGAGTGGAGGTCGGGATCGTGCGATGGTTAACTCCTACCAACCCTTCCCCTAGGAGCATGCCTAGTAGTACTTTGCTTCGAGGGCAAGTAGACTTTTGCAATAAGTATATGAGTTCTTTATGACTAATGTGAGTCCATGGACATACGCAGACTTACCCTTCCACTTTGCTAGCCTTTATTATGCCGCGCAACCTTCGCCGGTATCATGCACCCATTATTTACCTTCCTCAAAACAGACACCATACCTACCTATTATGGCATTTCCATAGCCATTCCAAGATATTATTGCCATGCAACTTTCCACTGTTCCGTTTATTATGACACACTCCATCCTTGTCATATTGCTCTTTGCATGATCATGTAGTTGACATCGTATTTGTGGCAAAGCCACCTTCATAGTTATTTCATATATGTCACTCTTGATTCATTGCATATCCCGGTACACCGCCGGAGGCATTCACATAGAGTCATATTTTGTTCTAAGTATTGAGTTGTAATTCTTGAGTTGTGAATCAATAAAACTGTGATGATCTTGATTATTAGAGCATTGTCCCAAGTGAGGAAAGGATGATGAAGACTATGATTCCCCCACAAGTCGGGATGAGACTTTGGACTTTATAAAAATAAAAGAGGCCAAAGAAGCCCATACAAAAAAGAGGCCAAAGAAGCCCACCAAATAAAAAAATGAAATGAGAGAAAAGAGAGAAGGGACAATGCTACTATCTTTTTTCCACACTTGTGCTTCAAAGTAGCACCATGATCTTCATGATAGAGAGTCTCCTATGTTGTCACTTTCATATACTAATGGGAATTTTTCATTATATAACTTGGCTTGTATATTCCAATGATGGGCTTCCTCAAAACGCCCTAGGTCTTCGTGAGCAAGCAAGTTGGATGCACACCCACTTAGTTTCTTTTGTTGAGCTTTCATATATTTATAGCTCTAGTGCATCCTTTGCATGGCAATCCCTACTCACTCACATTGATATCTATTAATGGGCATCTCCATAGCCCGTTGATACGCCTAGTTGATGTGACACTATCTTCTCCCTTTTTGTCCCTACAACCACCACCATATACCACCATAGTGCGATGTCCATGGCTTGGGCTCATGTATTGCGTAAGAGTTGAAAAAGCTGAAGCGCGTTAAAAAGTATGAACCAATTGCTTGGCTGAAACCGGGGTTGTGCATGATGGGAGTATTTTGTGTGATGAAAATGAAGCATGGCCTAACTATATGATTTTGTAGGGATAAGCTTTCTTTGGCTATGCTATTTCGATAAGACATGATTGTTAGTATGCTTCAAGTATTACTATTTTTATGTTTTATAAGCTTTTATCTTGAATCATTTGGATCTGAACAATCATGCCACAATAAAGAAAATTACATTGAGAATTATGCTAGGTAGCATTCCACATCAAAAATTCTGTTTTTATCATTTACCTACTCGAGGACGAGCATGAATTAAGGTTGGGGATGCTTGATACGTCTCCAACGTATCTATAATTTTCTTATTGTTCCATGCTATTATATTACCCGTTTTGGATGTTTATGGGCTTTACTCTACACTTTTATATCATTTTTGGGACTAACCTACTAACCGGAGGCCCAACCCGAATTGCTGTTTTTTTGCCTATTTCAGTGTTCCGAAGGAAAGGAATATCAAACGGAGTCCAAACAGAATGAAACCTTCGGGAAGATCTTTTTGGAACAAACGCAATCCAGGAGACTTGGAGTGGACATCAAGAAGTGAATGAGGCGGACACGAGGGTGCCCGGCGCGCCCTAAGGGGGTGGGCACGCCCCCCACCCTCGTGGTCCCCTTGAGCGTCAACCGACCTACTTCTTCCTCCTATATATATCCAAGAACCCCGAAAACATCCCGGAGCACCATGAAAAACTATTTCCACCGCCGCAACCTTCTTTATCCGCGAGATCCCATCATGGAGCCTTTGTCGGTGCTCCACCGGAGGGGGAATCGACCATGGAGGGCCTCTACATCATATCCAAGGCCTCTCCGATGAGTTGTGAGTAGTTTACCACAAACCTTCGGGGTCCATAGTTATTAGCTAGATGGCTTCTTCTCTCTCTTTGAATCTCAATACAAAGTTCTCCTTCCTCTTCTTGGAGATCTATTTGATGTAACTCTTTTTGCAGTATGTTTATCGAGATCCAATGAATTGTGGGTTTATGATCAAGTTTATCTATGAGAAATATTTGAATCTCCTCTGACTTCTTTTATGTATGATTGGTTATCTTTGCAAGTCTCTTTGAATTATCAGTTTGGTTTGGCCTACTAGATTGATCTTTCTTGCAATGAGAGAAGTGCTTAGCTTTGGGTTCAACCTTGCGGTGTACTTTCCCAGTGACAGCAGGTGCAGCAAGGCACATATTGTATTGATGCCATCGAGGATAAAAAGATGGGGTTTATATCAAATTGCTTGAGTTTATCCCTCTACATCATGTCATCTTGCTTAATGCGTTACTATGTTCTTATGAACTTAATACTCTAGATGCAGGCAGGAGTCGGTCAATGTCTGGAGTAATAGTAGTAGATGCAGAATTGTTTCGATCTACTTGTTGCAGACGTGATGCCTATATACATGATCATGCATAGATATTCTCATAACTATGCACTTCTCCATCAATTGCTCGACAATAATTTGTTCACCCACCGTAATACTTATGCTATCTTGAGTGAAGCCACTAGTGAAACCTATGGCCCCCGAGTCTATTTTTATCATACAAGTTTTCCATCTACTTTTATTTGCAATTTTTATTTTCCAATCTATATCATGAAAATACCAAAAATATTTATCTTATCTTATTATCTCTATCAGATCTCACTTTCGCAAGTTATCGTGAAGGGATTGACAACCCCCTTTATCGCGTTGGTTGCGAGGTTCTTGTTTGTTTGTGTAGGTGCATGGGACTTTTGAGGAGCCTCCTATTGGATTGATACCTTGGTTCTTAAAAACTGAGGGAAATACTTACGCTACTTTGCTGCATCACCCTTTCCTCTTCAAGGGAGAAACCAACGCATGCTCAAGAGGTAGCACAAGCTACCCCAGATAAGACTCGAGTTCGCCCTTTTTGGCTTTGAGGCTCCCCACTTCATCAGTCAAGCTTTCCTTATCCTTCTTCAGTTGCGCAATCTCATCTTCCAACTTACCTACTGAAGCCAACTTCTTGCCTGCAAGTGTTGTTTTCTCTCGTGCCTCCTTCTGGGCCGCAGCAAGATCCAGGTCCTTCTGCTCCAGCGCCTGCTTCATTTTCTATAAAGAAATAACATTCTTCATACAAGCCTGAAGTTGACGGTTTTCACTACGAACATATGCTCGAGTGGAATCACTCGGTTCAAAGAGACTGAAAAAAAGAGAGAATCATAAGGTGGAAGGTTGATGAGTGGTTACCTCCCATGATAGTTGTTTCGTCCTGGGCCTTCTTGAGGTTCTTCTTAGCCAATTCCAGATCAAGGTTGATGCTGATCTGCTTCTTATCCAGCTCAGAAAGTTGAGCCCCATGATCACAAGACTTCTGCAGTCAGCAAAAAGGATATGTCAGTCGACGGGAACAAAAGTCAGTCTTTGTGAAAGTTGCTCTAAGACTATCGCTAAATCAAACATTCAACAGTAGTCTCGGGGACTACACCCAGTGGGTGCACTTGGCGTGCCCCCACTGGTCTGGTTCTTACACTTGGCGTGGTCTGCCCAGCATGAGTAAAAAACGATTCTCAGACCCCAGCCGACTACCAGCAGTCGACCGCGGTCTCGGGGACTACTCCCAGTGGGTGCACTAAGCGTGCCCCCACTGGTTCAGGAAAGCATTCGACTCAACTCAGTCGAATCAAGTGGAACAGTTATTCGGTTTGACTACAGAAACACCCCAGTGGGTGGTTAGATGCACATAATACGTTCCAAAACGCTCATCCAAGGACATCGTATGGATAGTGAAGCGACAGTTTATCACTACTCAAGAGATCAGTCAGAAACCAACTAACCTTGACATTCACCTGCAGAGTAGTAGTGGCATTGTAGGCGACCTGACTGGCCTCATACACCACCTTCATCTGCTCCATCACGAGGTTCACCTGGAGAAGAGCCTCCCTGGCGGCACTCGGCGGGTCGTCTGGAGTCTGAACGCAGTGAAGAGCGATGACGGCAGCACAGTCGGAGTGGTCACGGGATCAGATGCGTGGAGTTGTACTGGAGCGGCAGGGGCCTGAGCAGTTGACCCCGATGGATGGTCAGTCGACAGCGCGTTGGCGAAGGTGACACTGGCCCGAGCCAGATCTCCATATCGCTCGACCACTGTCTCAAGCGCCGATGTCGATTGAGGCACCTGACCTTCGGTCGCCTTCCCACTTGAGGCCCTGCCCCTCCTTCTTCTCTCTCTCAGAGGCACTTCTTCTTCTTCGTCATCCGAAAGGGTAATAACGTCCCGCGGAGCTGCAACAAAAACAATCTCAAGAGTTCAATCGACCAACAACCCAATCGGCAGAATAAAGTCAAGTTGGAAAGGGCCTACCAGCTTTGGAAGTGGCCGCGTCATCGGCTTCCTCGTCCCCTGGGGCCTTGTCAACATCCATGTCAGTCGCAGAAGTTGCAGGGCTAAAAAAGTTCATAATCCACTCGGTAAAACAGAAGTATCAGTCGGAAGAAGGAAACACAAGAAGATAGAGCACTCACCCAGAGGCGACAGGAACATCCATCTTGATCTTAGGCAAGGTCTTCCGAGCCTTCGAGGGCGCAACCTTGGGTTGCTTGGAGACCTTTTCTGTCAGCTCCGGAGTGGAACTCCGAGCGCGCTTCTGTGCTTGAGTACTTGGAACCACGGACTTACCGCGCCCGCCCGCGAGATCGTGGAGTTGCTTGGATCGATGCTCTAAGCATGGCGATGAGTCGACCGTCTCGTCGTCTTTCCGACTCGTCGCTTTCTTCCTCTTCGTCATCCTCCGAAGACTGCCAATTGCCACTTTCTTCCACGCTGTCCCCTTCCTCCTGGTCCTACTCCAGAGCTTGTTCACTGCTGCACACATAGTACATCTCAGTGTAAATCTACAAGGCAAACGGTTAATCAAATGTCAGTCGGATTCAGAGACAGATGCAAAACATATGGGAGTTCAGTCGGTAATGAAGATCAAACCATGTCTGGCTGGTTGTTGGCGCTGAATGGGTCGACTCTTCTGGCTCCTCTGGGGTTGTCCTTGTTTCCGATAATGCCCTTCAACCACTGAGCCACCGTCTCGGCTGTGACCTCCTTCGGATGAACCTGAGTGGTGTCGTTAGCTCCAGAATACATCCACATCGGATGGTCACGAGCCTGGAGTGGCTGGATGCGTCGATTGAGAAACACCTCCAGCAAGTCCATGCCAATTACACCCAGATTAATAAACTGGACCAGTCTCTCCACCAACATGTTCATTTCCACCCTCTCTGCAGCGGTCACTTTCAACGAAGAAGGCACGATCTAAAGAGAACGGGGAAAGACCGATTGAGTGACCGGGCGTCACAATGTCATGGCAGTAGAACCAGGTCGACTGCCAGCCCCTGACCGACTCAGGAAGGGTCATGGAAGCGAAAGCACTCCATTTCCTCTTCTCGATCCCCAAACCCCCGCACTTTGGATCACGTGCGTCCTTTCGTCACTCGAATTGGCTTTCTTCACCGATTGGGAGCGGATGGTAAAGATGTGCTTGAAAAGACCCCAGTGCAGTCGACAACCCAGGAAATTTTCACACATGGACACAAATGCGGTGAGATACGTAATGGTGTTGGGGGAGAAGTGATGGAGCTGAGCTCCGAAAAAGTTAAAGAAACCATGAAAAAAAGGATGACGGGAAGGGAGAAACCCTGGTCGACATGGGTGGCGAGCAAAATGCACTCACCCGGTCGCGGCTGAGGCAACGTCTCCCCCTTTGGCAGCCTCACAGCTCCCTCGATGATCAGACCGGAGTCGACCAGCTCCTCCAAGTCCTCCGGCCGGAGCGAAGATCGGATCTAATCGCCTTGGATCCAACTCGCCGGCAAACCGGACCTTGACGACGACCCCCGAGCCATTTTCTTGCCCTTCGCCGCCCCCGTCGCCTTCTTTGCACATTCCAGCGCTGCCGTTCTGTCCTTTACCTTGGTGGCGGCGCAGCGGCATCAAGAACGGAGGAGAAAGGGGCAGCGGAGAAGCAGAGGAGAAAGGGGGAGGATGGGTGCGCATAGTGTGGACGCCTCGGCCCCGACGCCTTATAAAGACCCGATTCCGAGTGGCTGACGCATGGGCTCGGGCGATCCTGTCAAATCCCGCAACAGTCGCGTGCTGAGTACGTGGCAAAAAAGGTGGTGCAGAGATTGAGGCACCCTTGTCTATCCATCCCGCTCACTTCGGCGCGCTCCGCCTCGTGCGCTTCCCCAAAATTTTGAATCCCACAAGATTTGGGACACGCTATTACCAATCACGCCAAAGATTTCGCGTCAAAAGTAACACTCGACAGGGTGGCGGTGCAAATCCACTCGATGACCTACTGAATGGATCAAGGCGACTGAAACAAAGCCGCAGTTTCAACATGGGCCTCCCGTCCAACTCGAAGTATTTGTGAAGCACGACAGTCATGGCAAGATTAACATCCACCTTCTTTTCACTCGAACCTCAATCCATTCGGGGGCTAATGATGAGGATATAGACCTAGGGTAGGGTCATAGGCCTGACCTATACGCCCTACCTATGGTCACTACCCTAGAAGCAAAGGCACCCCAGAGACAACAGGGAGTACCAATTGAAGACGTCGAGTGCAATCCACTCGACCAGTCATATCACTAGGGTACCCCTCCTTCCCGATATCACTCGACCATACAAGAGACCACTCGACCTACTGAAGACCAGGAGTCGCACAAGACATCAACGGTCAAGCATTCACTCTATAGTCTTCAAAGGCATTAATAGCACTTTATAGCTGGCATTATCAGTAACACCCCGTATTTATGTTCATTGAACTCCTTGTAACGGGGAATGGCTGGGGTCCTGGCGTACTCTATATAAGCCACCCCCTACTCTGGCACAATGGTTCGCACCCCCTGTAACACACACTATAATCCAGTCGACCGCCTCAGGGCACCGAGACGTAGGGCTTTTACCACCTCCGAGAAGGGCATGAACTCGTAAACACTTGCGTACAATCTCACCGTAGCTAGGACCTTGCCTCCTCATACGTACCCCCTACTCTTATTGTCAGTCTTAGTACCACGACACTACCACCAGAGAGTATAAATCCTGGAATTGCGACCAAAGCGGTTGGGATCCCACCCAAAGATCGAGCCAGAACCTAACCGATCTGTCATTGCCTATGGAAAACTTGGCTCCCACGGCAAAGGCCTGGTGGACGGTATGAAGGTCGTTCCAGAAGGGGGAGCCCCGAGCTGCCCCTTGGAAGAAAGTACCACTCGGGAAATACTTGGCTCGAAGGATGTCAACCCACAAACCGGTCGCCCCTTGGGAGATCTTCCATATCCATTTGCACATGAGTGTGATGTTTAGGATTCTGGTGTTAGTGATCCCCAGTCCCCCCAAGTCCTTGGGGCGACAAACCGCGTCCCACTTGACTAGGTGTTATTTGCGTTTCGGACCCAAGCCCTCCCAAAAGAAGCGAGAGCGAGGCGTGTCCAATTTAGAGTGAACCCCTTCCGCCGGGAGGAAGAGACCCATCGCGGACATGGGCAGGGAGGATAGGCTCGAGTTCATGAGCACTAGCCTAGCCGCGGACGAGAGGAATTTGCCGCGCCACGGGCACACCCGCCCCCTACCTTAGTCCAAAGTAGAGCCCAACCCTCGATCGGGAAACACTCAGAGTCAAGTGGTAGGCCCAGGTACATAAAGGGGAGCTTGCCCACCTTGCAGTTGAGCAAGTCCGCGATACGTCTACCGTCCACTGCATCTAAGCCAATGCGCAGAACTTCGCATTTGTGGAAGTTTATTTTCAGCCCGGACATGAGCTCGAAGCTGAGAAGGATGGCTTTGACCGTAGCCACGTTGTGTAGGTCAGGCTGGAACAGCAGAAGCGTGTTGTCCGCGTATTGCAAGTGGGAACCCCCCCCCCCCCCCCCCCCCCGAGGATAAGGTGTCCCACGACACCTTTGATGTGGCCAGCCTCAGTAGCTTTTCGCAGCATCGCAGGCAATGCATCAACGATAAAATTGAATAAGATGGGTCACATAGGGTCACCCTGATGGAGTCCCCGCTTGTTCCGGAAGAAGTGCCCTACTTTTCTGTTGACCGAGATCGCAGTCTCCCCCCCCCCCCCGAGACCAGCTGCATCACACGGTGAACCCAAACAGCCGAGAAGCCTCGATTGATGAGAACTTGGCGCAAAAAGTCCCAGTTGACGCGATTGTACGCTTTCTCGAAGTCTAGTTTGAGAAGGATAGCAGGTTCATTCGTGCGTTTGAGCTCGTGAAGCATTTCCTGGAGAGCCAGCGGGCCCTCGAGGATATGGCGACCCCTAATGAACGCTGATTGCGAGCGACTAACGATGCGGTGAGCGATAGAAATTAGGCGCGTAGTACATGCTTTAGCACAGATCTTAAAAGGAACGTTGATCAACGCGATGGGGCAGAATTGGCGAATGTTGTCCGCACCGTCCACTTTGGGAATGAGCGAGAGAACGCCGTAGTGAAGTCTAGCGATATCTACAGTGCCACGCATGAAGCCGTTGCACACCTCAAAAATGGGCTCGCGGAGAAGAGGCCAGAAGCGCTTGAACATGGCCACCGGCCACCCATCTGAACCCGGCGCCGTGTTAGATTTCATGCCATTCAGAGCATCATCAATCTCCTTGGGGAGAAACGCCAGTCCCAACTCGGCATTCTCGTTGTCCAGGACCCGTTGGGAAGGAAGCCACACGTCTGCGCAGAGGCCAGCCCTCTGCTCCTCTCTAGTTCCCATCAAATTGATGTAGAACTCGTAGACGTGTGACACGATGTCGGGTTGGCGTAACAGGAGCCCCTGCTCCGATTGTAGTCTAAGGATCGCGCATTTCCGTCTTCTCCCGTTCGCGTAAGCGTGGAAGTATTTGGTGTTAGCGTCCCCCTTAAGAGTCCACTTGAGGCCGCCCCTGCGCCTCCAATACTCCTCCTCACTCTGGAGTAGAACCTCGACTTGCCCTTCCAGGGCATAGCGATGGGCCCATTCCTGTTCGGAGAAGGGTCTCATGTCGGTCTGGGCGTCGAGACACGCAATCTCGTCGACAAGTCTCGCCCTGAGAAGCTTGCCGTCTCGCCCTTGGTTAGCGCCCCAACCCTTGAGGCACGCGCGGAGGCGGCCCCCTGCCACGATCTAAAATTCCATTGGGCCGCGCTGTGGACCGATTTGGTGCACACAGGAACTCCATTTTCCCCTAAAAACGGAGTCGAAACCTGGTATCTCAAACCAGGCCGTCTCAAAAAAGAAACGGGGGTTGCGGCGGATCCTGTCCTCCCCTGAGGACAAGATTAAGGGCACGTGATCGGACCCGATGCGCGTCTCCGCAATGAGCGAGCACATGGGGTACACGACCTCTCAGTCCGGTGACATGAACGTTCTTATATTATGGGACGGAGGGAGTACATTCTAAAGAAAAGGTTTTCTTCGGAGAGAAGGAAAACAACAAGCAGCAGTGGGCTTTTTTAGGGGAATTAGTAACTTTGGATGTAGTGGCTACATAGTGCGACATATTGTCGAGGAGTCGCACACGAGCTACCTGATGGCTGATCGAACTATAGGCAAGCAATAGATGGTCTCACAAAGTTTTATTCTGTTCTCAAGGCGATTTTGTTCTGGTTTTCCCCTTCCGCTGGTCTTCTAACGATTATTTGTGGTTTTCACTAGTTTTCTCTTTACTTTGTTCTTTTATTTTTTTCTTGTTTTAATTTTTAGAATTACGTTTTTAAAAATAAACATATTTTAAATTCATCAACATTTTAAAGTACACGATTATTTTCATAAATACAAGAAAATTACTAATTCTTGATATTTTTAAAAATTCAAGAACATTACAAAATTTTGAGCATTTTGGGGGTTCATCATTTTCCTTTTTCTTTTTTACATTTTGGGGTGCATGTTTGGGGTTTCAAGTCGCCCTACGCGAGCGTCAGGAGGATTTGGGGTGCATCTGTACCTCACTTCATTTTTTTTATCATGAATAATGTTTTTTGATGATTTCCCATTTCTTGAGGTGTGACTATTGCGAGACAGACTAAGGCCAGTTCTTTTGGTAGCTTAAGAAATGAACCGCATTCTTCCCAGTTTTTTTCATAAGCCGCCTCTCTTATTCATTGGGGCTTCTAAACTACTTGTGGTGTAACTGATTAGAAGTCCCAAAAAATTTAAGAGTCGGCTTCTTTTTTAAGTTGGGGAGAGGTAGCTTGTTTTTTAAGCCGCTCAAAAGAACTGGCCCTAAGAGCCTCACCTCGGGGAGACCATGTACTGGGCTACCCTAGCGTGTATTACGTGCATTATTTTTCTTTTAAAAAATCCTTTCGTTACTTTTGTTTATATTTTGAAACTACTTTACTTCAAAAAAAAGTTCACCATATATTAAAAATGTTGATGCAATGAGGAAATTTATTCAAATTTTACAAAAATCATTCATACCATTCAAAAAGAATGTTAACACGTTGAAAACATGATCATGCCATTTCCAAATGTTCATGAAAATGTAAAAAAAAATCACGTACTTTATTTAAAATGTCCGTGCCATTCAAATAATTTTTCATGACATCTAATATTTTTGCATGTTTTAAAATGTATACCGTGATATTTTAGAAATGTTCATGCAATATAAAAAAAATCATGCAATTCATAAAAAAACAGACATATAAAAAATGTCAGTGCCAGTTAGAAAGATGTTCTAACACTTGACAAATGTTTGCTCGTTTTAAAAAATGTTATTGACATTTTTGAAAAGACTTCAAATGTGTATTTATAAATGTTTGCTATGTTTTTATTTATTTATGTTTGCGTTTTACAAATGCTAAACATGTATTAAGGTAAATATTAAACATGTATTTGTAAAATGCGTAATGTGTATCTATTTTTTTCAATATGTATAGGAAAAATGTTCAACACATATTTGAAAAATAAAAAATAAAAATAAACATAAAATAATTCTGAAATTTCCCATGAACACCGATAGAGGAAACACGCAAGAAACAAATAAAAAAGAAAAAAAGCCACGCGGAAGCTTGTAAAACCGGTTCGTACCTATCCATAGAACCTTCTCAAACCTCTCCCAAGAAACTAAACCACGTAAGTTTTTTTCTTGGTAATATATGTCTCATTTATATCATAAGGATCATAGTACAAGCCACGTACATACCGACCTGACAAAACTGAAAAGACAGCAGAACACTAGCCTTTGTACATAGGAACACCAGCCAAGAAGTAAAATTACAAACAAGACTGAAGAATCCTCTGAGCTTGACACCAACGCCCGTCACCTACCTCTGGCACCACCATAGCAGCCACCAAAGGAGAAAATGACGGATCACCTCCACACCCGAGCTCGACGCGGCTTTATCCCAGCCCAACTAAGACGTTGGAGGAGGAAACCATACCTGCCTGCCATGAACCATGAACCCAGATCCACCATCTTCCAGACGTCGTCGATGCAGACCACAATCTGCATCTGCTTCTGGACTACCTCCCAAGCTCCACGCCGGCGCTGGAGCAAACGCCGTCGCAAAGGCGGAGCCCGAGGACACAGGTCCACCACGAGAATGCCGCCGCCGCCGCACCATCCTTGCTTGAACAGTCTGGTTTCCAAATCCACCCCAAAAACGGATCGCCTAGTTGGGAAAAGATCTGAAGATTTATTAGTCGACGCCGCCATCGCCATTGCCGAAGCCATGACGATGAACAACCCAAAAACCTAAAAAACTAATGCCTAAAACAATCAACGCGCGTGGAAAACGACGGCGCAGGAAGGCGCCCTAGCTGCAGGAGGCGAGATCGCCTTTCTTTCTTCTCTTGAAGAAAGAAAGCGCACGGGATTTCTAGATCATAATTATCCCTTCAACTAAACCACGTAAGTGAATGTTATTGGAAAGGCCTACTAGCAGAACCGCCAGAGGCGTAATTGAGGCATAGCTTTCGCGGGAGGACGCTAAAATCCTGCCTCAACACGTGACGCGTGCTGAGTGGCAACAGTCCTCTTTGATCCCGTTAGTCTGCTCGGCTGTCTCTTCCAATCACATGGTTCCACTGTGCGAGTACTTCTGTACTGTGCTTGCATAGACGCGACAGGAGGACTAGCTCACACCTAATCCGCTTCCAAAAGACACGTTTCGACGCCCAAAGGCGCCGATCATGATGCGCCCTTTCAATCAATCAGCCCACTGATTCCCTCGCCACTATGGTAGAGTATTTGCGCTCGGCATCCGATGCCCTACCTTTCCTCTCGTCTTCCTTATCCCCCGGCACAATATCATACGAAACTGCTCTGCTCTGCGTCGAATATCATACTCCGTGTGACCCTCTTCCTCGGCTCCCCTGTTCCTCTTTCTCTCTCTCCCGAAGCTCCGTGGCGCGCGCGATGCATGACTGGGCGCCGGCGATCATAGCAACGGCGCTCTTCGCCCTGCTGTGCCCGGGAGGGATCCTCCAGCTGCCCGGCCGGCAGCGGACGGTCGACTTCATGAACCTCAGGACCAGCTGCTTGTCCATCCTCGTCCACGCCGTCATCTACGCTGTGCTGCTCATGCTCTTCGTCGTCATCTTGCAGGCTCATCTCTACGTCTGATCTTACCTTATCTTACTTACTGTGTGTGCGCGCTTCATGGTGCTTTTGTTCTCTCTCTGCTTTTCTTATGTACTCGAGTATTCGAGCTTGGTTTAGAAAAACTAGGATGCTCGGAGGATGCATGATTCTGTTTTCTTCGTGCGTGTTGCTGAGCTTCCGCTTTGCTCTTAGTAATAAAAGAGCTATGAAACGGTGATTATTTTTCAGACGGATGATTTTCTTTCGGCCTGTTAAGATGAATCCCCATGGAGTACCACTGCATAGTAATTCAGACGTCCATTACGCATTTACAGTAGGTTTGTGTTTTTTTATTTCTTTTTAACTTTTCGACCGAACGTATGTGTATTCGAGGGAACCTGTGGGTGTCCGATCACTGATTCACTGTGTCAGAGTGTCAGTTATCTGCTACCGAATACAGTTATCAAGTTCAGAAACCGGGCAAATTAGAGGTAACTTGGCAAGACTGCAAACAAACATCCAGGATTTAGTCTAGTCCACAAACAACAAATGAAAGTACAGTGCGATACTATAACTTGAAAAGAAACTACAGTGCGATACTTAAGTGGCTTCAAAGGTTTACATATTCTTATATCTGGAAGGCCACTGACTATTTTGCCTTGACGACGGTCAACAGGGCAAGATGCATTCGACAAGACATAGTTCGTCACACTTCCCAGCAGAATCCTGCAGGCAAATGATAACTGTCAAGATGAGGAACAGATAGCGGAAAGTATAATGGGGTGGTCTGCATGTTTCATGTCCTAACGAGCATAATGCCCATCCACGTTTTCACTTTTTTGGTTAATGGCACGCATGTTCTGATGTAGTACGTTTTATAATGCTATAAACACCTGCAAGGCATAGTTTTCTGGTGAATGTCGTTTCTGAATGTATCCGCCGGGAACGGAACTACTCCATCCGTCCCATAGTATAAGAAGTTTTTGACATGTCAAAAACATTCTTATATTATGGAACGGAGAGAGTACCAAACTGATGAAAGCTATGCCATTTCATACCAAACGGGAACAGAACTACAAACCAAAAGTGTTCATAAACTGCACGGTAATGCTTATTAGACCTCTGAATCTGGCCGAGACCACGGCTGCCCATGACAAGCAATTCGAGGTTGAGCTAAACGAAGAGATAATTGCACATATCATCCTCGTAGTCGCAGGCTAGGTCCAACATGATCCTCATGGTTGAAAAGTGCTTCGATACGGTCCCGGTACATGAAAATACGTGCTCCATACGGTCCTGGTACTTGGAACGACAATCCTGGCTCGATGGGTTGTATACACATCGCGTATTCTCGTGGATGACATGTGTCAGCATGGCCACGTCCTCTGGGGCCCATATGTCAGTCGGTGCGAGAAAGACTTTTGAGTTTTCTAGAAAAAAAAACATGGGTGGGTTTCATGGTTTCGAACCTGTTGTGAAAGAACGATTTGATCGAATTATCTCTTTCATTGATTATACAAGGATTATATACATGGGGAACCGTCGCCACGAACAGACGCGTCCGATCGTGGGGGCGTGGGTGTGTCGAACAGTTGCCATACCCAAACAGATACCCAAACCGACGACAATTTACACAAAGGGATGATTATCCCTAATTATAGAATGAGTTTAAACCCTAACACTCCCCTCTAATCCTCGCTTGTCTTTGAGACTGATCATCCTTGAAATATTCCCCTCCAAAACCCTATGGGAAAAATTGAGAAGAAAATATAGAATATGCCATGAAAAACTCCTTTTAAAACTCAATGGAAAAATAAGGAGAAAATGACATATATCGTCCATGCTTGCATTGATATTGCCTCGCATTATTCCTGGATGAAAAAGGTCCATTTTACTACCCTGAATAAAGTGGGTGGTTCACTTTACCCCCTGATCTATTTTTCAGCTTCTTCCACCCCCAAACAAACCAAAACCAGACAAAAAAAACTCTGGCTGGTTTGTCTTCACCCGCGGCTGATGTGGCAGTGTTCAACGGTGGTTTTGACCTCGGTGGGCCCTCTTGTCAGGTCGGGCTGGATAGAGATGTGGCCGCGGGTTCGATCTAAACCAAAAAAATCCCCCTTTCTTCTCCACGCTCTGTCGCTGCCGATGGCATCGTCGAGGCAGCGGTGATCTGAGGCGAGCAAGGCTAGTCGGAGTGCTGGTGGCGGCTACGATGGCGCTGCATCCGGCGAATCTTCCCCGAGGTGTTGCTTCTTCCACAGTCGATGTCCTGCCCCCGTCCTTAAACCCTAGTTCGACGACTCCGTCGATGGGGCGGTGACCGATGCTATAGGGAGGGGTCAAACTGGTTCCGCGGCGGTGCAGACGAATTGAGGTGAGTCTCATCCCCTTCCCGCTCTAGTTGTTGTAGTTGTTGTAGTTGTTGTAGTTGTTGTAGTTGTTGTAGTTGTTATCTGCTCTACTTGCTGTAGAAAGCTTAAAAGCTCCTATCTTTAGGTTCTAATTGTTGATTGCTTGTTGTAGGTTAAGCAATGGATGAGCTAGATTGGTTAGGCATTTATTTCTTTTACAATGGACAATTAGAGAAGTCAAGGAAGTGTCTGTCATATGTTGGTGGTCATATACAGTTCTCACAAATTCAGAGGGACAGTGTTTCCATATCAACTGTCAGTGATCAGCTTGCAGACATACTGATGGCTTACCATGTTCAAGACCTTACTGACAATCACATGCTATACTGGTTGTTTCCTGGAAAAAATATTAGAGATGGGCTGAGAAGGTTGGACCCTAATGCTAATGTGCATTTCATGGATAGGTGCATTACAGATGGTGGTGTTGTGGATGTATATGTGAACTATGAAGATAATGGTGCTGAAGATGGACAAGACAGTGGGTCTGAAAGTGGAGAAGAGAAGGAACAAAATGATGTTTCAAATGAATAAGAAGATAGGGCACAAGAGAACACTGATAGTAATTGGGAGGATGAGCATGAAAATTGCTCCATTGAGGAGGAACTGGAGCATGAAAGTGGAGAAGAGAAGGAACAAAATGATGTTCCTTTAGTGGATGTTGTACAAGATGAAATCAGTGATGAATGTGAAGATCTAAATTGGTGTCCCGGAGATGAAGACAACTCAGGGGAAGATGATGAGGCAGAGTGATGTAGGGTAGAACCCTAGATGCCCAATCTTTCACGTTTGGAGGGGATCCTATGAAGAACACGAAGAACACGAGGGAAAATGCGAGGGAAATCACGAGGGGAAACAAGAGGGAACACTCAAATCAACAAGATATGGTCACACATGTGCTAGATCCTCGAAACACAAAGAGATACACGATCCAAATCCTACAAAGGACGATACAAGTAGCAAGTTCATCTCCGTGAGGAGGTCTTGAATCCGCGAGGGATCTTCCCGTGAAGGGGTCTTGAATCCAAGGTGGATCTTCTCCGAAGAGGCCGCTGTCGGTGTCAAAACCGGCGGATCTCGGGTAGGGGGTCCCGAACTGTGCGTCTAAGGCTAATGGTAATAGGAGACTGGGGACACGATGTTTACCCAGGTTCGGGCCCTCTCGATGGAGGTAATACCCTACTTCCTGCTTGATTGATATTGATGATATGAGTATTACAAGAGTTGATCTACCACGAGATCAGAGAGGCTAAACCCGAGAAGCTAGCCTATGGTATGATTGTTGTTGTTCTACGGACTAAACCCTCCGGTTTATATAGACACCGGAGGGGGCTAGGTTTACACATAGTCGGTTACAGAGAAGGAGATCTACATCCAAATCGCCAAGCTTGCCTTCCACGCCAAGGAGAGTCCCATCCGGACACGGGACGAAGTCCTCAATCTTGTATCTTCATAGTCCAACAGTCCGGCCAAAGTATATAGTTTGACTGTCCGGATACCCCCTTATCCAGGACTCCCTCAGTAGCCCCTGAACCAGGCTTCAATGACGATGAGTCCAGCGCGTAGGTTGTCTTCGGCATTGCGAGGCGGGTTACGTCTCCGAATACACCAAGATAAATTCCGAACACAAGGACTGTGTCCGGCTCTGCAAGACAAACTTCACATACCACTGTAGAGAGAACAATGACCCACGAATCTAATCTTCTAACAGCTCTTCATAGCGTGACAGCACGCCATGGTTCGGTCATTATTCAAACCGTTTTTTATAACCAGCTACCGCACACATTACGAGGCGGTTCGTTTGGCACGTCTTGTCGAAGCAGAGATCGTGTCCCTCTTATCATGGGATCCTCATCAATACGGGTATGGGTAATCCAACCGTGCCTGTTGGCATGACTCCGTGTTTTTAGACAAGTCTCGAACGATTATGCCGGGGACGCTTGATATTATTCCCCCTTTATAGAGGGGTCGAGGCCTATCACTTTACCTCCACGCTTGCGCCTTTCCGCACTTCGAGTTCCAACACCCAAAGCTCAAGCTCAAGCACCTCGGATCTTCGATCATGTCTGGATCCGACCATCAAGGCCGGTGGATGGCTTCCTCTGTCACAGAGGCCGGGTATTTGACTGCCGACGTTAAGCACATGCTTCCCACCCCTGGACAGGTTATCCCTACCCCCGAGCCCAACGAGAGCGTCGTATTTGTCTCTCACTTCCTCCGGGGCTTGGGATTGACTCTTGATCCCTTTATGAGAGGGCTCATGTTCTATTACGGGCTAGATTTTCACGATCTAGCTCCAGACTCCATTCTTCACATCTCATCGTTTATTGTCATGTGTGAAGCCTTCCTCCATGTCACCCCACACTTTGGCTTATGGCTCAAGACTTTCAATGTGAAGCTGAGGGTGATCGAGGGGCGGCACACAGAGTGCGGGGGCGCCACAATAAGCAGGAACCCTGATGCCCGTGGCCCGAAGGCTCCTTCCCAGAGGTATCTGATCTATGGCAATGAAGGTGGTTATATGTCACAGCTCCCCGAGGCTCAAAGTGGGCGGCCGCCCCCGCCTTCCGCTCGGGCCCTCCGCCTCATCTGGCGTCGTGGGCCAACGTGGGACTAGACTGGGCCTGCAAATGATGTACCGACGCTGCGGAGCCGCATTTGGGAGCTTCTCGAGAGGGACATTAGTCTTGTCAAAATAATCCAGGTAATGCTAGTTCGGCGGGCCCTGCCGTGTAAACGTCGACCTCTCCGGATGTGGGAGTTCAATCCAGAAGGTCCGCGGACCATTCAGCACTTCTTCGGCACGACGCCTGAAGGAATGTATAAGTTGTTCTTCGGACCACGAATAAAGTGTCCAGACACCACCGAGGATGTGGGCCTGAGCTGCAACCGCCCAGATACCCAAGTAAGTAACCCTGCGACCGAACACTTCGTTTATATTTGTCATAACATTGTTCTGAAAAACTGTCCGCGACCAGGATTGGCTCAGTAAGGCGGAGAGAATCAGGTGTCCAGCTCCGCTTCCCGAAGGCTCGCCCGGTCTGGCAATAGCCAGGATGCTTAAACGGGCGATAAGTCAAGTGCCATCGGAGAAAGATGAAGGGAAGAGTGGAGAAGCCAAGAGTGAGCCTCACACACTGTGCATCCGAACTGGGGGAATTAATGTCTCCACGGAGGAGGAGAGTCGGGGAGGTGAATCTGAGGTTTCCACCCCCCGCGGGAAGAAGAGGGCCGCTTCCGAAGACTTGGAAACGGGGGCGCCTAAAAAAGGGAAGAAAACTTCACCAAAGGCCCCGCCCTAAAGGGCGTTCCTATCGCACCGTGCCCGCTAACGGGCCAGCCCTCCACCGAGCCGTAAGTTTAATAAACAAGAAGCTTATCGCTTTTTCCTCTGAGAGTAATAACCAGGACCAATTTTTTGCAGTCCGGCTAGCAGTTCGTCTCAACAGGGTTTGTCTTCAGGGGATCTTCTTCCGGAGATGATGGAGAGTGAAACCCCACCTACCTCTCCACCCCATGGGGCAAGCGACCCTGAGGTGTCATCACGGAGGAGTCCAGATCCACTGAGGCCAGAAGCTAATACTTCGGCCGCCCCGAGCCCAACACGTTCGACTCCTGTGGGGGACAATGAAAAGGGTCTGGGTGAGTCCGGTGTCCGGCCGAACACACTGACGGGCCTCCTGGAGTCAGCAGCTCTCTCGGAGGATCACCGTACACTAATGGGTACGGCGTTGGAGAAAATTTCCTCCGCCACAAGTGGGTTAAATGAAGCTTTTAGGAGCTTGCTAAGAGGCTTTGAGGTAAGCAACGAAATATGCAGTTTTTTGGTTGCACCACACGCGATAGATGTGCTCTGTGTAGATAGTAGCCCCTGAGACTGTGGTTGCCAGCCCACGACGGCAAACGGAGGATCACACTCCCATGTAATCATCGCACTTGTATTGATGTACATGTTGCTAAGGGTCCGGCGATAGACCAGACCGCTGAATGCGCCGAATTGAGGCGACAGATTGACGTGGTGGATGCCGACATCACGCTTGTAAACAAGTGATTCGAGGAGTCGCAGAGTATGCGCTCTTATATCCACATTTTCTGTAGGAAATTGTAAGAAGGTTGTAATATTAATATGATGTGATATGGCTGCAGGTGGAGCTGCTGTCATTGAGGCCATGAGGGCGGAACTTTCCCTAGCCAAGGAACAAGCCCGGGTTAGCAATGCGGCTGCCCTAAAGGCAACTGAAGATTTGAAAGCCGAACAGGCTGCTCATCTCCGAAGCGAAGAAAAGATAGCCGAGATGGCTGTGAGGCTGAGGGACGCCACCGGCCGGTATGAGCTTCTTGAGAAGGAGAATCAGGCAAAGGCGGCTGATCTGAAGAAGGCGCTGGATTCGGCTAAAGAGATGCGCTCGGACATTAGAGACGCGCGGGAGGAACTTCGACAGGCCAGAGAAATTGCGGCTGGAAATCCTTATTTGTTGCGGATGAAGTTTTTAGATCCAAAGTATGCTCCCTTGGATAAGCTATGGAGCGCTGCAGATGAGTATGCGGACTTGGCGAAGAGTGCGGCTGATGCGACCAAGTTGTTCAAGGATCATAAAGACAACGAAATGGAAAGGCTGTTCTAGTCGCAATTTAATGCCCCAGCGCGCTCATTACCATTGAGTGAGAAGATGGCTGCTATAGCCGAGCTCCATAGGCTGTCCAGCCTTGCAATGAGGTCTGTAATAGACCATCTGTGGCCGAGGGGACCGAAGCCGGACAGTTACTTTGGTTTGGTGCAACAATTATTTGGCGCCAGAGCGCGAATAGATGCCGAAAAGAGGTCGGCGTGCATAGAGGGTGCGCGGATGGCCCTTGCCCGTGTGAAGACATATTGGGCGGATATGGAGGCCACCAGCATTGCAACCCAGGGTCCGGCAGGAAGCCAAGACCCAGCCAAGCACTATTTTGAGCAGGTCATAGAAGGTGCCCGTAGAATAGAGGCTCAGTGCTCGAAGAATTTCATGTTCGAGTGACGAATCTATTAATTGTAAAGAATTATGTGTTTAATTATAGAGGCTGTTTTTTATACTTTTGCCTGAAAGTATTATAATGTCTCCTGTGTGGCTGTTTATGTATGCATATAATGTGAAAGTTAGCAGTCGTTGGCTTTAGCCCCCACGCATATAATGCGGGGGTGTTCGAAAAAATAGGCGTAAACACACTTGATCCAACGTCTTGGTCCATTAAGGAGGTGATCGCACGTCGAACCAGGCAACCCGACTATATAGCTATAACACTTTCACTTAGCCATAGGAGTTGAAAAGGTGGGGCTACTATGTAGCCCCTGGTACTTCCGCGTGCATTCGGATACGGTGCGCGTATTTGACCGGAAGACCGGTCCTTCGTTGATGCGGAGGAATCCTATAGATTCCGATGAGTCCTCGAGTGGTTGACCAGTCTCTCGCTGTATCATGACAGTCAATTTTCGTCTTTCTCTACTGAGGTGCTCATCCGAAATAACCAGGGCACAATCACAGTAGTTCTCCTTTGGCCGCCTTAGCCGATAGAACGGAACGTACGGCAGCAAACCCAGGAGCCGGGCTAACCCAACATTTGACCAAAGACATGATTCGGAGCTGATGCATATAAGGCCAAACTCGCGACGCCGAACACTCCCGAAGGTATGCGGACTTTATAACATATACTGGGCTGAATAACGCCCTTGACCCTGTAATTCTAGGTACGTGCATTGATCTGTCATGCGAAAAGCCTATAACGCCAGTGTCCCTTATGGGTGTATGAAATACCCGTGGGATGTCAAGCAACAAAAGACAGTAAAGAAGGTTTACACAGGGGCTTAATCTAAAGAGAAACCTTTGGGCGGGGCTCTGCTGCACATCTGTGCCTTTGTCTTCATTGTGCCGTATCCTGAAAGGGAGTCGCATGAGTAGTGTCTGTAAAAACAAAAACTCATAAAGAGGAGTAAGCGTGCGGGAATTTGGTTATTCTCAATGGGTATTAGAAATGTGAGATATTGGCCTATTGATAGGCAAGCCGAATTGTGGGCTTTATTATGTGTTGACAACCCCTAGTACCATTTATAGGGATATATGTTTAGCACCCAGCCATGGTTTATCCGGGCTGTTGTTGATGGTGGTGCACCGGACTCGTCTAGCCGTGTCCGTGGTCTGAACGACCGATCATGCGTTCTAGCGGGAGAGGCCGCCTAGAGTCCGGTAGCAAGAGCTGCCGCATACTGCTCTGTGTTTCCATTAACCGTTATGACACCACGTGGACCGGGCATCTTGAGTTTAAGGCAGGCGTAGTTCGGTATTGCGTTAAAGCAAGCGAAGGCCGTTCTTCCGAGTAATGCATGATAATCGCTGCTGAAGGGAGCGATGTTGAAGAGTAGTTCCTCGCTTCTGAAGTTGTCGGGAGAACCGAATGTCACTTCTAATACGAGGGAGCCCCAGCAGTGGTCCTCAACGCCTGGTATCACTCCATTGAAGGTGGCGCTATTTTGGCTTATTCTGGATGGGTCTATCCCCATCTTGCGGATGGTGTCTTGATATATCAGATTGAGACTACTACCGTCGTCCATTAGGACTCGAGTGAGATGGTATCCATCAATTATTGGGTCGAGCACCAAGGCAGCCGATCCTCGGTGCCGGATACTGGCCGGGTAGTCCCTGTGATTAAAAGTGATTGGGCAGGCCGCCCAGGGATTGAATTTGGGGGCGACGAACTCTGCGTGAGTTGCGTGTACCATGTTTACCGTTTTGACTTCTGGTGGGAATTTTTTCTGGCCCCCCATGTTCGGCTAGCGAGGCTCATCCTCATCTTCGCTTGGCATGTCACTTCCCTTTTGTTCGGTGTTTAATTTGCCGGCCTGCTTGAAGACCCAACATTCTCTATGGGTATGATTTGCAAGTTTTTCGGAAGTGCCATGGATTTGGCACAATCTGTCCAGGACTTTATTCAGGCCGGATGGTCCCTCTTTACTGCCTTTGAATGGCTTCTTTTCTTGACCGGGTCGACAACCCCTAAATCCGGTGTTGACCGCCGTGTTGTCCGGACTATCGTCATTCCGACGCTTGTGCTTAGTGCGTCGTGGCTTCCCGTTGCCATCTCGAATTTCGGATGTGCCCGGGTCACTGGTGCCTCTACGGGCCAACCAGCTATCTTCGCCCGCACAAAAGCATGTCATAAGGCTTGTTAAGGCTGCCATCGTCCTTGGCTTTTCTTGGCCGATGTGTCTGGCAAGCCACTCGTCTCGGATATTGTGTTTGAAGGCCGCTAAGGCTTCGGCATCCGGACAGTCGACAATTTGATTCTTCTTAGTGAGGAATCTGTTCCAAAGCTTGCGGGCTGACTCTCCGGGCTGCTGTATTATGTGACTTAAATCGTCTGCATCTAGAGGCCGGACATAGGTTCCTTGAAAGTTGTCCCTGAAAGCATCCTCAAGTTCCTCCGAACTTCCAATTGAGTTTTCGGGGAGGCTCTTCAGCCAGTGCCGAGCTGGTCCTTTCAACTTGAGGGGAAGGTATTTGATGGCGTGGAGGTCATCCCCACGAGCCATGTGTATGTGAAGGATAAAATCTTCAATCTAGGCCCCAGGGTCTGTCGTTCCGTCGTATGCCTCTATATTCACGGGTTTGAATCCTTGTGGAAATTCATGATCCAGCACCTCATCGGTGAAGCACAGGGGGTGCACAGCCCCCCTTTATCTGGCCATGTCACGACATGCTGTCGGCTATTGTTGCACCCGGTGTTGATTCTGGACTGGTATTCGATCAATATGATCGTTGTGGTGACCATAATCCCGCGTCGGAGCATTTCCTCTGGACCCGTAAATGGACCTGACTGCACTGGCCTTTTTGTCCAAGAGCTCACGTAAATCGTGTGCGGCATCAGTGGCTGTTCTATCGCGGCCGTGGGATGGTTGGTCCGGCCGAGTGGTTGTTTTGTTCTTTGGCGGAATGGGCGTTGCGGCCTCGTCATCAAATTCGGGTAGCAGTTTGCGCTTTGGGTAGCTCTTTGTATGGCGATCATTGCCACATTTTCCTTCGGTGTCTAGCACCTTGTTCCATCTTCGGTTGAGCGTATCCTGTGCGGTTTTAAGCCTTTGCTTCTGCTTCTTCAGGCTCCTCGCCATGGCCAGAATCTTTCTGCGGAGGTTATCTTGCTTCAAACGTTTTTCCGGGATGATGAATGCATCATCAACCGGACTGTCCTCCCCTCCGTGGGTAGTTTGATAATTTCGGCCCTTGGGATCGCTGTGATCGGGCGTTTGTTCGGCGTGGCCTGGATCTTCTTGCCCTGTTGCTGGGTTCGAATTGTCGCCTTTGGAGTCAACCGGAGTGTCGTTCTTCGTCGCGCTGTTATCACTATTTTTACTGTGACTGGACTTAGAGCGGCGCCTGCGCCATCGTTTTTGTTTTTGTCCGGGGGGTTTATCCTCCTCGTGTCTGTCTTGTCACCATTGTATTCCTTGGGCGTGTCCACCATGTAGATGTCATATGATGAAGTGGCTGTCCAGCGCCCCGTGGGCGGTGGTTCCAGATCATCCCCTGCGTCGACATTCATACCGCCGATATCGTCGGAGTCGAAATCAAGCATGTCTGTTAGGTCATAGACAGTGGCTATGAAGTGGGTGGTGGGTGGGAGGCGATTTTCTTCGTCGTCCGTGCCCCACTCAGGCCGGATATAGTTTGGCCAGAAGTCTCCTGACAGAGAGAGAGACCTTAACGAATTTAGCACATCACCAAAGGGGGAGTGCTGGAAGATATCCGCGGCGGTGAATTCCATGACTGGAGCCCAATCAGATTCAATGGGCATGGATGCACGCGGTCCAGGACCTACGACCGAGAACAAGTCCGGGGGTCCAGAGACACAGATTTCCTTAGAAGCGAAGTCTGTGTTCGGCTTCAACATCGATAGGTGTGCGGCCTCCATGGCGGGGTCCATCCACCCGTCCTTGGATGGCACGATCCGCTCTGGATCAAAGTCCGGAGCCATGGCAGGGACGATATGCCGAATACTGTCTAACGGCGGATCTAAGTCACGTGCGTGGCGATCGTTCGACGCTCACATGGGCTCGAATCCGTCTAAGATCGAGTCTCCGCAGATGTCGGCAATACAGTTTAGGTTCCCGAACCTGACCTGACGGCCAGGGGCGTAGCTGTCGATCTGCTCTAGATGATCAAGCGAGTTGGCCCGCAGTGCGAAGCCGCCGAACACAAAAATCTGTCCAGGGAGAAAAGTCTCACCCTGGACGGAGTTGTTGAAGGTTGGAGAAGCCATCAAGCCTTACATCGACGACACAGAGGAACTCTCAATGAAAGCACCAATGTCGGTGTCAAAAACGGCAGATCTCGGGTAGGGGGTCCCGAACTGTGCATCTAAGGCTAATGGTAACAGGAGACTGGGGACACGATGTTTACCCAGGTTCGGGCCCTCTCGATGGAGGTAATACCCTACTTCCTGCTTGATTGATCTTGATGATATGAGTATTACAAGAGTTGATCTACCACGAGATCAGAGAGGATAAACCCTAGAAGCTAGCCTATGGTATGATTGTTGTTGTTCTACGGACTAAACCCTCCGGTTTATATAGACACCTGAGGGGGCTAGGGTTACACAGAGTCGGTTACAGAGAAGGAGATCTACATCTGAATCGCCAAGCTTGCCTTCCACGCCAAGGAGAGTCCCATCCGGACACAGGACGAAGTCTTCAATCTTATATCTTCACACTCCAACAGTCCGGCCAAAGTATATAGTCTGGCTGTCCGGATACCCCCTTATCTAGGACTCCCTTCGCCGCGATCTCTCTCGATGGAGTAGATCCGGATGGATGAGCAAAGCTCTATCTCACGAAATGAGCTAGACCAATGCTAACCCCAACTTGGAGGAGGAGGAGGTATATTTATAGTCTAAGTGCAATGGGAGGCGAAGTGTAGGGGTACTAGGGCATCGGCCCAAAACTGTGCACACACAGGCAACAGAAGTCCGGCCTTTACCGGTCGTCTGGTGGCTCGTGAGGGACCGTACGTCCGGTAGGCTCGGACTTCCGCTATTTTCGTTCTGTAAAAGTGGCACCGGACGTCCAAAGATGGTCGGTCATCTGGTCACCGGTCATCCGGTCGTGAACGGACGTCCGCTCACTGTAGCTGTCATTGACTGGAACTTGGGCCGGCTGGGGCTTCAGGTGCTGGACGTCCGGTCCCGACTGGTCGTCCAGTGGCTTCCAGGCATCGGACATCCGGTCCAGACCGGTCATCCGGTTGCTGTAGATTTCTGGCGGCTTCTTCGTTTGGTCCTTGTACTTGGTGTACTCGCCGTCTTGTCCATGGCCTCCCTCTTGTTTCCTGGTCATGCATAGTAGATATGTTTGAGGTAGTAGCCATGTCTCACATGTGGAAAGTGACGGTTCAGAGAGGAGAGAGTTCACCTTGCGTCCAATGGCGTATAGTTGATGTCTCGTCTTATGTATCCTTGGGTCATGGGGAGTGGTCGAAGTGGACATGGGGATGATCGTAGGATGCTTCGCATCATCCCCCCCGGGAAAGATCCGACCTCGGATTGTGATCCTCATCACCATGGAAACGGATGTCGTGGACGGACTTGTAGTTGGACGGAGTTGAAGGCATGGCGCAAGTACTCCAACTGTACGTGGTACATGCAAAATGAGCAAACAAAAAGTACACTTGGAAAAACAATGGTTAGCGCACACAAAGTGTCCATCAAGTAAGTATGAGTCCGTGCGGCAAGATCGTGCGTGGCAAGACACATGATGCTTATCCAAAAGATGTAAAATGATATGTAAAGCATTCATGAGAGCAAATTCATTTGTCATGCCCACAAAGTTGTGGTAGTTGTCATGGTGCACAAAGCTACAAATTCTACCATTGTGCAAAATGATGTCATAGTGTGATGGTTTATCAAGAGCATGAACATGGCAATGGATGCTCAATATGTGTATGTTATCGTTCAATTGATGGTGGCCAATATGATCATGATGTATGAATATGTCATCAAGCTACGTCACAACAAAGTTGCTAAGGAAATGCAAAAGCTCATATATCATGGATGACATGGGAATACAAGTTGCAACAAGGCAATCATAATGTGGGTCAATCCATGCATAGGGTGCAAACTTGTGGTGAGTATGATATGTCCATCGAGCATGACATGTGTGAGCACAATCAACAAATAAGGAGGTGTTGGTGTACCAATGCTCGATGTCGTGGCATGAGTGGAGTTCCGAAGGTGCATCCAGTAAGTGCGAGTGCTCCTCAATGTGAAGGTCCATAGAGACAATATCGAATGTCGCTCCTCCGTTCGCGAGATGTATCATGTAGACAACAAGAAGGAAACAACAATGAAAGAGTGACCCATCCAATATGCGTACTGGAGGATGGCTCAAAGTGAAGGAGTTCACCTCATGAATGTTCTCGAAGATGTTGGAGTTGCACATCATGTATGCGTTCACATACCTAATATGTCTCATTACGGTAATGCCTTGTGAATCCTTCAAAATGAAAGAACATGACAAACACTCGGAAAAACAAATGAGGTTAGCGGAAATGCAAAACCTATCATTCGTGTGGTAAGATAGCCAACAAGTGTATGCATCATGCTCATCATAAGAAATGACAAGGGAATTTGGCTTGGTATGTAAGCATATGATGCGATAACAACCAAAGCATTAGGCTCAAACAAACAAGCATGCATCACAAGTAAAGTGTCAAAGCCTCCAAGATCAAGAAGCATAGTATGGTTACACTGAATACAAGTGGATATGAGAGAGGCGACTAATGGACACAAGAGACAATGATCAAGGTATATCATGTGAGAGGCATGAACATATATGTCATCAACCCAAGAAAGCGAGTAAGAGTGGAACATGGGTGATGCGACAAAGCAAGCAATCATAGTGATCAAGTTAAGCAAGCTAGTAGTGCGAAGATGCAACATACTAGAAGGAATAATGGCAAGCATGTCATGTGTGCAAATAGTTGGCATGCATAATTCACATGTCATAGCACAAGCATGAAAGCAAGATATGAGGAAGGTATCATCATTGTATTGGCAAGAAGTCCTATGTAAATAGTAATGGAACATCATGACTCTCCCAACAAAAGAATCAACAATAGCATGAAGCACATGGTAAACATGGAAATAGCAACAAGGATATCCACCAAGCATGCAAATACACATAGAAGTAGCATAATGGTGAATCATGGGTAGATGCAAGCAAGGGTCACAATTGCATAGCAAAATCATGTAAAGAGGCATAACATGCAAAGTGAACATGATAGTATGGGCATAAGGTGACAAGTGGTAAATAGTCCATAGCCATGTGAGAGACAAGTAAAAGAGATGCACGTAGTCCTTGCGTGAAGAGAACGGTGGGAAGGACAATCCACGGGATCCCAAATCGTCGTTGCTCTCAAGAGCTTGTTTCATCAACTCTTGGGATTGATAGGTTGACGAGTATACATGAGTACCTACACAAAACAAAGACAAAGGGAAAATTTTGTGTGCGTGGTATATGTACACATCATCCATCATGATGTGCACGTGCTTGTGTTGGTTAGTACCAAATATCCAATGCTCAAATAAATGAGATGCGTGACATAGAAACATGTCATCCATCATGAGAGGTTTGTTGTTATGTATAACATAATGGAGACTCAAATTGTGTAATGCATCACAAAAAATATGTAGAGCATTGTTATTCATGGAATGCATATGGTGCACACAATCATGGGAATCATGCAAAGTATGAAATGCATCAAGATATCCTAGTATGCATGAGGAAACTATGGGGGTCTCCTCGTGAGCATGAGTGGAAACATCACATGGAGAATATTGACAACATCCAAAACAATGCATATTTGGAACAATGTGATCATGTCATGGCATAGTAGATGAATTGCACAAATCATGTAAATATCATCACAAGAGAAACACATTCCAATAACCATGACCTTGTCATCTATGCCATAAGTGCAAATAGGATTTATTTTAATGGGGCATGCATAGTTACTATGTTGAGATTGAAATGATGCAATATGGGAGATCTCACTCATAGCATATGAAGCTTAAAGGGTTGTCGAAGATGATATGACCAAAAGAATTTTCACATGATATCCTATGAAGCATAGCATCACAACTAGGCAACTCGACATGCTCAACATCATATTCATCATAAATGGGTGGCATATCGAAACAAGCCATAGTATGTGATGAATCCATAGGGTGATCAACATCATGGAAGCAATCGATGTCAAGAGAGTGCACTAGTGGGACAAGAGAAGCATCATCACCTATGTTACCTTTGGAGCATCGCTCATGTGTTGTAGGTGAGGTGTCGAAGATCCACTCGGTGTCATCTTCATCTTGGTGGAACCATGTGGGGGGGTGAGGGAGTCCTGGATTAGGGGGTATCCAGATAGCCGGACTATATACATCGTCCGGACTATAGAAGCGTGAAGATACAAGACTCAAGACTTCGGCTCATGTCCGGATGGGACTCCCCTTTGCGTGGAAGACAAGCTTGGAGATCCGGATATTATGTTTCCTTCCTTGTAACCGACTCCATGTAAACCCTAGCTCTCCGGTGTCTATATAAACCGGAGAGGATGGTCCTTAGAAGGCCGATCACAATTACAATCATACCATCATAGTCTAGCTCTTAGGGTTTAGCCTCTACGATCTCGTCGTAGATCTACTCTTGTACTACTCATATCTTCAATATTAATCAAGCAGGAAGTAGCGTTTTACCTCCATCGAGAGGGCCCGAACCTGGGTAAACATTGTGTCCCTTGCTTCCTGTTACCATCAGCCTAAGACGCACAGATAGGGACCCCCTACCCGAGATCCGCTGGTTTTGACACCGACATTGGTGCTTTCATTGAGAGTTCCTCTATGTCGTCGCTTCGAGGCTTGATGGTGTCTTCAATCGTCAACAACACGGTCCAGGGTGAGACTTTTCTCCTCGGACAGATCTTTGTGTTCGGCGGCTTCGCACTGCGGGCCAATTCACTTGGCCATCTATAGCAGATAGACAGCTACGCCCCTGGCTACCAGATCAGGTTCGGAAACTTGAACTACACGACGGATATTCGCGGAGACTTGATGTCCGACGGATTCGGCCCTGTGCTAGGAGCGCCGGACGGTCATGACGAGCATGGCCTAGACCTGCTTTCGGACAATGCTCGGAACATCATCCCTGCAATAACCCCGGATCTAAATCCGGAATAGGTTGCGTTGCCCAAGGACGGAGGGGTAGACCCTGCCCCGCAGGCCGCATACACATCGACAGTGGAGCCGAACACAGGTCTCACCTCTGTGGAGGCCTGTAACCCCGGGCCTACAGACTCGTATCCGGTCGTTGGTCCCGGTCCGCTCACTCTTGAGCCAGCCGAGCCAGGTTGGGCCCCGGTAATGGAGTTTACCGCTGCGGACATCTTTCAACACTCGCCCTTTGGTGACATGCTGAACTCATTAAAGTCTCTCTCTTTGTCAGGAGGCTCTGGGCCGAATTATGTCCAGCCTGAGTGGGAAGCAGGCGACGAAGGAATTCGTTGCCCACCCACCACCCACTTCATCGCCACGATCGAAGATTTAACCGACGTGCTTGACTTCGACTCCGAAGACATCGACGGTATGGACGACGATGCAGGAGAAGCTCCAGAATCCCTGGGGCGCAGGACTACTACCTTGTCACACGATATATACATGGTAGATACGCCTAATAAGGACGACAACGATAATCCGGAAGATAAAACACCCGGGCAAAAGCCAAAAAGGCGACGCAGATGCCACTCAAAGTCCAGCAATTGCAAAAATAGCGACAAGAGCGCAAGAAGGGTCGATATACCCGTAAACTCCGAAAGCAACCACGACCACATGGACCCAGCGATGGAGCAGGATGAGCCAGGTCACGCCAAATCAAGTTCGGAGCAAATATCCGACCACAATGATCTGGAGGGACAAGCTCATGAAACCGCCCCAGAATAAGAAGACAGTCCGGACGATGATGTATTCATCATCCCGGGCGAACAAGTGGAATGAGAAAACCTCCACGGAAAGCTTATGGCCACCGCAAGAAGTCTAAAAAAGCAGAAGCAACGGCTCAAGACCGCACAGGAAAAACTAAGTCACAGATGGAATAAAGTGCTAGACACTGAAGAAAGATATGGCGACGATCGCCATATGAAAAGCTATCCGAAGCGCAAGCTACTGCCAGAATTCGACGACGAGGTCGTTCCACCAAATAATAATACGACCGGGAGATCGGACGTACCGCTCCACAACCGCAACAGAACAGCCACAGACGCTGCGCACGATCTACATGAGCATCTGGATAAGAAAGCCGGTGCAGCCAGGTCCATCTATGGATCTAAAAGACACACCCCAACGAGGGACTATGGTCACCCAAACGCTCATACAAGCTAAATACCAGTTTGGAATAAACTCCGGACACAGCAATAGCCGACTGCATGCCACAACACGTCCAGATACAGAGGGGCTGCTCACCCCCTGTGCTTCACCGAAGAAGTACTGGACCATGAATTCCCACAAGGCTTCAAACCTGTGAACATAGAAGCATACAATGACACGACAGACCCAGGGGTCTGGATTGAGGATTTCATCCTGCATATTCACATGGCTCGTGGAGATGACCTCCACGCCATCAAATACCTTCCCTTAAAATTGAAGGGACCAACTAGACACTGGTTGAAAAGCCTCCCCGAAAACTCAATTGGGAGTTGGGAGGAACTCGAAGATGCTTTCGGGGCCAATTTTCAAGGGACTTATGTCCGGCCTCCGGATGCAGACGACCTAAGTCACATAATCCAACAGCCCGGAGAGTCCGCCCGCAAGCTTTGGAACAGATTCCTCACTAAGAAGAATCAAATTGCCGATTGTCCGAGCGCCGAAGCCTTAGCGGCATTCAAACACAGCATCCGTGACGAATGGCTCGCCCGACACCTCGGCCAAGAAAAGCCAAGGACAATGGCAGCCTTAACAAGCCTTATTACCCGCTTTTGCACGGGTGAAGATAGCTGGCTGGCCCATAAAGGCACTAGCGACCCCAGCACATCCGAAATAAGGGATGGCAACGGGAAGCCACGACGTAATAAAAACAAACGCCAAAACAAGGAAGAGAGCCCAGATAACACGACGGTCAATGCCGGATTCAGGGGCTCTCGACCTGATCAACAAAAGAAGCCATTTAAAGGAAGTAAAGAGGGACCATCCAGTCTGAACAGAGTTCTGGACAGACTATGCCAAATTCATGGCACCCCGGAGAAACCTGCGAACCACACCCATAAAGCCCTGTTCAAGAATTCATCCGATTAACCAGTTAACTTGCCGATTAATCCCTACTTGTAGGGTCACCGAGTAGCCTATAAACCGATAAATCGTCCGATTAATTGATTAAATGGCCGATTAACTTGCCGATTAGCCGATTAATCCCCTACTCACCTGCCAACCGAGTAGCTACCAGTTAACGATTTCCTTAACAATGCCATAAAGAGTGCTGGGTCTTCAAGCAGGCCGACAAATTAAATGCCGAACACAAAGGGAGGGAAACACCAAGTGAAGACGAGGACGAACCTCGCCAGCCGAACACTGGGGGACAGAAAAAATTCCCGCCAGAGGTTAAGACAGTAAACATGATCCACGCGACTCACACATTCACAAGAAGGCAAGAACGCGCGCTCAGAGACACGCATGATGAAAAGCCCACCATACCCATATCTGACTACTGGATGTCTCGTCCGATCACTTTCGCTCACATGGACGGCCGAACTAGTATTCGGCGCGGAGGATCACAGGCCTTGGTGCTTCACCTAATAATCGACGGATACCGTCTCACCGGTGTCCTCATGGATGGCGGCAGTAGACTCAATTTAATATACGAGGACACTGTTCGTAGAATGGGGATAAACCCATCCAGAATTAGCCAAAGCAACACCGCCTTTGAAGGGGTGATACCAGTCGTTGAAGCCTACGGCAGGGGCTCTGTCGTGCTGGAAGTAACATTCGGCTCCCCAGGCAACTCCAGAAGCGAAGAATTCCTCTTCACCATCGCACCCTTCCAAAGCAGCTCTCATGCATTGCTAGGAAGAACGGCCTTTGCCTGCTTCAATGCATTGCCGCACTATGGCTACCTTACACTCAAGATGCCCGGTGCCCGTGGCGTCATCACCGTTAGTGGAATCACAGAGCGCCCTTCATGCGCAGAGGAATACGCGACGGCCCTGGCGGCCGGACTATAAGCGGCCTCTAATATCAGAAAACAGGGATGGTCATTAAGACCACATACACGGTTAGACGAGTCCGGTAGCCCGGTTAAAATTCAACCGAGCACCGTATACACAATCCCATAGCAGAAACCAGGGGCTATAAATATTTAATACAGCCCCACACGTGGCCCACCCTTATCGGCAGGCCAACATCTTACACCTTTACTATCCATCGCATACTTACATTGTACTCTCCTATGAGTTTTCCTTTTTTTCCAGAAAACGTTCGCGCGATACCCTTCCAGGATACGGCACAATAGAGACAAAGGCGCAGACGTGCAGCAGGGCCCCGTTCAACAGGTTTCCTTTTAGATTAAGCCCCTATGTAAACCTTTTCTATTGCCTCTTGTTGTTTCAATCATCACATGGGTTCCATACCTACAGAGGATACTGTCGTCATTAGCATTTCGCCACGACAGAGTATTGCACGTACCTGGAAATACAGGGTTCATAACGAATGGGCATTCTTGAGCCCATCTTCTATTATAAAGCCCGAACACCCTCGGGAGTGTTCGGTGTCACGAGTTTGGCCTTATATGCATCAGCTCCGAATCATGTCTTTGGTCAAATGTTGGGTTTGCCCGGCTCCTGGGTTTGCCGCCTTATGTTCCATTATTATCGGCTAAGGCAGGCCAAAGGAGAACTACTGCGATTGTGCCCTGGTTATCCCAGATGAGCGCCTCAGTAGAGAAAGCCGAGAACCGACTGTCATGATACAGTGAGAGACTGTTCAACCACTCGAAGACTCACCGGAATCTCTAAAGATTCCTTCGCATTAACGAAGGGCCGTTTCCCGGCCATGTACACACGCACCCATATTCGGATGCACGCGCATGTACCAGGGGCTACATAGTAGCCCCACCATTAGACTCCCATGGCTAAGCGAAAGTGTTACATCTATATAGTCTGGTTGCCTAGTTCGGCATGCAATCACCTCCTTAACGGACCAAGACGTTGGATCAAGTGTGATTATGCATATTTTTTGCAAACACCCCCGCATTGTATGTGTGGGGGCTGAAGCCAACGACTCCTATCTTTCGGACTACCTATACATATAAAAACGTCCGTACAGGGGACACAATCATATTTTCAGGCAAAAAAGTATAAATATAGCCTTGTATTCAAAATAAACATTGTTTTTTACAATGATTCGACTTATCACTCGAACAAGACATTCTTCGAGCACTGCGCCTCTATTAGGCGGGCACCTTCTGTGACTTGCGCCAAGTAGTGCTCGGCCGGATATTGGCCTCCCACCGGATCCTGGGTCGCTATTACAGTGGCCTCCATATCCATCCAATAGGCTTTAACGCGGGCCAGAGCCATCCGCGCACCCTCTATGCACGCTGACCTCCTCATGGCGTCAATCCGAGACACGACTCCAAGGAATTGCTGCACCAAACCAAAATAGCTGTCCGACTTAGCCCCCTTCGGCCAAAGATGGTCTATTATGGACCGCATTGCAAGCCCGGACAGCCTGTGGAGCTCCGCCATAGCAGCCACCTTCTCATTCAGCGGCAGCGGGCGAGTGGGAGCATTGAACTGCTACCAGAAAAGCTTCTCCACTTCTTCATCGCCTTGACCCTCGAAGAACTTGACAGCGTCAGCTGTACTATTCGCCAAGTCCGCATATGCGTCTGCAGGACTCAAGCGCCCAGCCAGGGGAGCATACTTCGGGTCCAAGAACTTCGTCCGCAGTAAGTATGAGCCCCCAGCCACGATTTTGTCGGCCTGTTGGAGCTCCTCCCGCATACTGCGGATCTAGGTACGCATCTCCTTGGCGGCATTAAGTGCCTTGTCCAGCTCGGCCGAACTAGCCTTATTCTCCTTTTCGAGGAGTGCGTACCGGTCGGCAGCATTTTTTAACTCCCCAGGCATTTCGGCTATCTTTTCCTTGCCTCGGTGATGAGCAGCCTGTTCGGCTCTCAATTCTCCGGCTGCCTTTAGGGCAGCCGCATTGCTAGCCCGAGCTTGTTCCTTGGCTTGAGCTAGTTCCGCCCTCAGGATTTCCATGGCAGCAGCACCATCTGCAGTGCAAACACATTTTCATTAATATTATGCCCCTCTTTCATTTTCCTATACATCATAATAAGGGAAGCCGAGCACATACCCTGGGATTCTTCCAGCCGTTTGTTCACCAGCGTGATATTGACATCAATAGATCCGATCTGCCTCCTTAGTTCGCCAACTTCAACAGACTGGTTGGCTGCCGGATCCTTGTATACCTGCGCACAGGTACGGCGCAGACATTAGTATATGATCCCCCGTTTGCCGCCTATGGCGGGCAACCATAGTCTCAGGGGCTACTATCTATAGGGAGCACACCTAGCGCGCGCTTCATAACCAAAAAATTGTGCATTTTCACTACATACCTCAAAGCCTTTGAGCAGGCTTGTAAATGCCTCATTTAAACCGCTGGTGGCGGATGAAATCTTCATGAGCACCATGCTCATTAAAGAGCGGTGCTCCTCCTAGAGCGTGGATCGCTCCAGAAGGCCCGTCAGTACGTCCGACCGGACACTGAACTGTGCTGGACCCTTCTCATCGCCCCCCGTGGGAGCCAAACGCTCCGGGCTCAGGGTGACTGACGTGTTCGCTTCCGGCTTCGGCATATCCAGACTCCTCCGTGACGACACCTCCGTGTCGCCCGCTTCATGAGGCAGAGAGGTGGGTGGAGTCTCACTCTCCATCATCTCCAGACGAAGGTCCCCCGAAGACGAACTCTGTTGAGAAGAGCTACTCGCCGGACTACAAAAGACGAAGTCCTGGTTATGGATCTTGGAGTAACATCACACCTTCGAAGTAATGAATAACTTACGGCTCGGTGGAGGGCTGGCCCATTGGTGGGCATGATGCGGTGAGGGTGCCCGTCGCGGCAGAGCCCCCTGGTGATGCTTTCTTCCCTTGCTTGGGCGTCTCCGCCTCCAAATCTTCGGAGGCAGCCCTCTTCTTCCCGCGTGGGAGGAGGCTTTGACCTCCCCTTCCCGGCTATCCTCCATAGGATGGGTAGCGATTTCCCCGGTCTGGATGCATAGAGCGTGAAGTTCGGCTTCATTGCCCTTTCCTTCACCTTTCCCTGAAGGGATTTTGCTGAGCACCCGGCCCAGCATCTTTGCAATGGTTGGACCATGCGAGCCTTCAGGAAGTGGTGCCGGACACCTGATTCTCTCCGCCTTGTTGAGCCATTCCTGGCCATGGAAGGATTTTCAGAATAATAGTTATGATAAATATAAATGAAGTGTCCGGCTTTAAGGTTACTTACTTGGGCATCTAGGCGATTGCAGCTTAGGCCCGCATCCTCGGTGGTGTCCGAACACTTTACTTGAGGTCCGAAGAATAATTTACACATTCCTTCGAGCTTCAGGCCGAAGAAGTGCTTAATAGTCCGCGGACCCTCCGGATTAAACTCCCACATCCGGAGAGGCCGACGTTTGCACGGCAACATCCGCCGAATTAGCATTACTTGCATTATGCTGACAAGATTTATGTCCCTCTCAATAAGCTCCCGCATACGATTCTGTAGTTCTGGTACATCGCCAGCAGGCCCATAATTCCGTCCTACGTCGGTCCAAGATGCTAACTGTGGCGGAGGGCCTGAGGGGAACTCGGGGGCAGCTACCCACTTTGTGCCTCTGGGAGCTGTGACATAAAACCACCTCCGTTGCCACACATCGGATACTTCCGGAAAAGAACCCTCTGGCCATGGGGCATCGGAGTTCTTGCTTATTATGGCACCTCCGCACTCTGCATGTCGCCCTCGATCATCTTCAGCTTCACATTGAAGGTCTTGAGCCATAAGCCGAAGTGTGGGTTGACGTGGAAAAAAGCCTCGCACACGATAATGAACGACGAGATATGGAGGACGGCATCTGGAGCCAGATCATGGAAATCCAAGCCATAGTAGAACATGAGCCCCCTCACAAAGGGGTCGAGGGTGAGGCCTAGGCCTCAGAGGAAGTGAGGGACAAACACGACGCTCTCGTTGGGCTCCGGCGTGGGGTCAACTTGCCCCGGAGCAGGAAGCCTGTGCTGGATATCGGCGGTCAGGTATCCGACCTCCCTAAGCTTCGCAATGTCCTCCTCTTGAATCGAGGAGGCCACCCACCGGCCTATTGCATCGGATCCAGACATACTGGAGGATCTGGGGTGTTGGAGCTTAGGTTTTGAGTGCTGGAGCTCGAGGTGCGAGAAGGAGCAGGAGAGGTGGAGAAGAGGCGTAGGCCTTGACCCCTTTATAAAAGGGATGAATACCAAGAGTCCTCAGCGTGACCGCTTGAGACTTATCTAAAATACACGAAATCATACCAACAGTCATCGTGGGGTCACATATGCCCACATTTATGAAGATCCCATATTAAGAGGAACACGATCTCTGCTTTGGCAGGACATGCCAATAAAACCGCCTCGCAACACGAGTCGAGGTGGAGCAGGAGACACCAGTCCGTGTTGGACCTGGCCATGATGCAAGGGAACGACGTACAAAGATTGCCAGCACAACGGATTTATGCTAGGGTATGTGAAGATTATCTTGCAGATCCGGACACGGCCCACGTGTTCGATAATAACCTTGGAGTATTCGGAAGGAGGAACCCGCCTTGCAATGCCGAAGACAAGACTGCGTGCCGGACTCATCGTCATTGAAGCCTGGTTCAGGGGCTACTGAGGGAGTCCTGGATTAGGGGGTATCCGGACAGCCGGACTATATACATCGTCCGGACTATAGAAGCGTGAAGATACAAGACTCAAGACTTCGGCTCGTGTCCGGATGGGACTCTCCTTTGCGTGGAAGACAAGCTTGGTGATCCGGATATTATGTTTCCTTCCTTGTAACCGACTCCATGTAAACCCTAGCTCTCCGGTGTCTATATAAACCGGAGAGGATGGTCCTTAGAAGGCCGATCACAATTACAATCATACCATCATAGGCTAGCTCTTAGGGTTTAGCCTCTACGATCTCGTGGTAGATCTACTCTTGTACTACTCATATCTTCAATATTAATCAAGCAGGAAGTAGGGTTTTACCTCCGTTGAGAGGGCCCGAACATGGGTAAACATTGTGTCCCTTGCTTCCTGTTACCATCAGCCTAAGACGCACAGATCGGGACCCCCTACCTGAGATCTACCGGTTTTGACACCGACAGGGGGTGCATCATCGTCCACCATGGCCATCATCGTCTCCATTGGAGGGATGGACTCGTCGAGGATAGGCATGTCGTCATGTAGGAGACTTAGAACCAAAGAACAAAACACACTCGAAGTAGAGGTTAAGTCATTAAAAATCACAGTGGCTTCACATGTCGTGTCAACTATCTCACTCACTAAGTGTTGTGGCTCACTCACTCCCTCTTGGATGCTCTCACTCGTATGCACTACAAAAAAATACATTTCCGTGATGATATGTGTTTGTCACAGTAGGTCACGTTTTCTGTCATGCATGTACATCCATGACGATTTTATGACAGAATCAAGATAGTCATACATGTGTTATCGTAGAAGTGTTCCATGACATTACCAAAATTATCACCACGGAAGTGTCCACTTCCATTATGTCGGCGTCCTGGATATGGGGGTATCCAGACTTACCTGCCTGCGGCCTGCGGCGTGGCTCAGCAGTGGCCCAGTATGGCCCGTCTTCATCAACCCGAGTTCAAGACCCTCGCGAGGGGCCAAGCCTCGCGGGGAGGACGATGCAAGGCCTCCCCAGGGACGGCCTCACCAGGTAGGCTCGCTAGGAGGCAAAGAGATCAAGGCAGAGGTACCTCGCGAGGTGCACATGATGCAAGCCATGACGATCGAGACCAGGTGGGTGCCAGGCGGGCACTGGCCAGCACAATATCCTTGTTTCCTCTTTGGTGCAAAGGGGGAAAGCGCAGGCGCGGAGTACCGAGGCTCAAGCAAAGGTTTCCATATCGGTGCAACAAGACCAGGACCAGAAGGATGGCAAGACGGAGGTCACCGTGGAGCCCAGACGGCGTCATCACCAGTACTTTTGGCAGTCGAAGACCACCTTTAGTCAGGATAGCATGTACTGGTTGTCCCCTTTCAAATCCCGCCGTTGTGGAATCCCTTCCCGCTCAATATTTGGGAAGAGGACCAAGGCCTCTATAAATAGGACTAGCCACCACCAT
The DNA here is from genome assembly GCF_018294505.1 of Triticum aestivum. Classification (NCBI taxonomy): domain Eukaryota; kingdom Viridiplantae; phylum Streptophyta; class Magnoliopsida; order Poales; family Poaceae; genus Triticum; species Triticum aestivum. The sequence goes on from NC_057801.1 coordinate 640,370,026, forward strand.
AGCAGGGGACGATCGGCTCATCGAGACTCAGTTCATCCACACCAGCACAAGAACACCTCTCCTACGAGGCGGTTCTTCCCCTTGTACTGTTCCTCATCAGCCCAAGAGGCAATCCACACACCACACACTAGAGTAGGGTATTACACCACAATGGTGGCATGAACCAGTATAAACCTCATGTCCCTTGTGTTGTTCATCTTGTTAGCTTGGAATTGCGGCGAGGTTGTGGGCGTGGATCAGTAGGGAGAAGTCCTTCGCGCGCACCCCAGAGTTTGAACCTTAAGGGTTTTGCCGAAACCTGATATCCGACATTTGGTGCGCCAGGTAGGGGTGCGCCAGAGCTCTCCCTTCTGTCGGTTCGCCCTCCACCGACACCGTGCTTCACCCTCATGGCGGACAGCGCGCCGCCGGCTCCGGCAGCCAACGCCGACGCTGGGGCCAGATGGCTCCGATATGCGGCGGGTGCAGTGGTTGCACAAGTTCAGGCCAGAGATGCCGCCGTGCTACGACTGCGCGGCAGACCCGCTGGTGTTCCTGCTAGCGTATGAGGAGGCCGTCCTCAAGGCCGGCGGTGATGACAAGGTCATGGCCAGTTGGTTTCCCCTGGCCCTTACCAGGGTCCCGCGCGCTTGGCTGCTCAACCTGCCCACATCTTCTGTGGCCTCCTAGGAGGAGCTGCACAACCTCTTCCTCACCCACTATGCGGCGCCGGCACCACCAGTCGTTGCAGCTCTCCTGGGCGGCTCGCAGGCGCCACCCTCGGACCGCCACGTCAAGCCGTTTGTCCACCAGATCGGTGCCGCCCTCACGCGGCAAGGATCTCCTCCGGGTTGGGTGGCACCCAAGGCCGACCTGACCTTCAACTCAGACGATCACCCTGTCAACACCGCCTTCTCAGGGGCGCTCCCAATGCTCAGCACGCCCACCATCTGCCAGGTGGCAGTCACCAAGACCCTCATCAACGGCGGCGCCAGCCTCAACGTGCTCTCGGTGGAGGCCTTCAGCCTCCTCCATGTACCGCTTGAACGGCTCCGACCCAGCAGTACATTCTCAGGCGTCGGAGGTGGTTCCTCTAGATCCCTGGGGCAGATCTGCCTTCCTGTGACCTTCAGCACCCACGACAACTTCCGCACGGAGCTGATCGACTTCAACATCACGCATATCAGCCTCCCGTACAACGCCATCCTTTGGTACCCTGCCTTGGCTCGGTTCATGGTGGCAACCCACCCGGCCTACAACCTCATGAAGATGCCCGGGAGCAGTGGCGTCCTCACCATAGCTGGAGATATCAAGGATGATCTGCTGCCGCTTAAGCTCGCCCTCAAGACAGCCGCAGCAGCACAACTCGCCAGCACGGACACCTCCAAGGCCAAGGAAGCTGCACCGACCAAGAAGAAGTAGTTGTTCACCCAGGACAAGGCGGAAACCAAGCAGGTACCAATTGAGGAGGACGGATCCTCCAGAGCCACCTTCACCATAGGCGCCAACCTCGGCCCCGACCAAGAGGAAGCGCTAGTGAAGGTCTTGTGCATGAACAAGGACGTGTTCGCGTGGGAACCCAAGCAGCTAGCAGGGGTCCCAAGGCAGGTGATTGAGCATCACCTGAATGTGTGCCCCAATGTGCGCCCCGTGAAGCAGAAAGCCAGGCGGCAGTCCACCGAGAAGCAAGCCTTCATCGTCGAGGAAACTCGCAAGCTAGAGGTAGCAGGAGTCATTCGCGAGGTTCGCTGCCCCGAATGGCTGGCAAATCCTGTTGTCATGCTGAAGAAAGGGGGAAAGGAGCGCATGTGCGTCGACTTCACCAACCTCAACAAGGCCTTCCCTCAAGATCCGTTTACACTCCCCCGCATGACCAAATCATCAACTCCACCGCCGATTGCGACTTGATGTGCTTCCTGGACGCGTTTTTGGCCTACCACCAGATCAAGATGGCAGTAGAAGATGTGGAAAAGACGGCTTTCCTAACCCCATGTGGGGTATACTGCTACACATGCATGCCGTTCGGGTTGTGCAACGCAGGCGCAACTTTCCAGCGGCTGATGCACATCGCCTTAGGCCAGTAGCTCGGGAAGAACAGCGAGGCTTACGTTGACGACATTATGGTGAAGTCTCAGGAGGCCAAGACCTTAATCCAAGACCTAGAAGAGACCTTCGCGAGCCTCCACAAGGTGGACCTGCGGCTCAACCCAGAGAAGTGCGTGTTTGGCGTTCCATCGGGCAAGCTTCTGGGCTTCCTCGTGTCCCACAGGGGGATCAAGGCCAACCCAGAGAAGGTCAAGGCAATCGAAGACATGAGTCCACCGCAAAATGCAGAAGCTCGCTGGACGCATGACGGTGCTGGGACGCTTCATCTCTAAGCTAGGGGAACGCGCATTGCCTTTCTTCAAGCTGATGAAGAAGAAGGGCCATTCGAATGGACACAGGAGGCCGACCAAGCGTTTCAAGACCTCAAGAAGTACCCGACCGGCCCTCCGGTGATGGTGGCACCACGCCCTCTCAAGCCATTGGTGCTATACCTCGCAGCCATGCCCTACTCGGCCAGTGCAGCTCTAGTGGCGGTTCGAGAAGAACACCAGATCAAGGCTGCATCACGATCGGCCGCGTTCCCAACCGCGGTATCACAAGACCAAGAAGGCCTCACAAAGACCACAACCTCGGCAGATGGAAACCAGCATCAACAGGAGGACGCCCCCGGGGCTGAAGAGGCCTCGCCAAGAAGCCAAGTGTTGGGGGCTCAGTCATCTCAGGATGCGCCTGACCCTCCGGAGGGCACAGACCCCGTCGACACGTCCACCCTCATCGAGCATCCGGTGTACTTCGTCAGCATGGTGCTACGTGATGCAAGGGCACGATACCCCATGCCTCAGAAGCTCTTGCTCACACTATTGGTGGCCTCGCGGAAGCTGCGGCACTACTTTCAAGGTCACCCCATGAAGGTCGTCTCTGCCTACCCATTTCAAAGGGTACTCAGGAGCCCCAACTCTGCTGGAAGGGTCGCTAAATGGAACATCGAGTTGCAAGTGTTTCAATTGGAATTCAGCACAACCAGAGTTGTCAAGGGAGTTGCGCTTGCAGATTTCGTGGCGGAATGGACTGAGGCACCAGGGCTCGAAGCAGGCGAAGACCAATCACTTTCCCCAGGAAGTGAGGCGCCGGATGGTTGGGTCATGTACTTCGACAGAGCATTCTCGCAGCATGGTGCCTGCACAGTGCTCATATCTCACACTCGGGATAAGCTCTACTACATCGTGCAACTCTGTTTTCAACATGGCGAGAAGGTCTCCAACAACATAGCAGAATACGAAGGCCTCATAGCAGGCTTGAAGGCTGCAACAACTATGGGAGTAAAGCGCCTAATCATCAAGGGTTATTCACAGCTCCTCGTCAACTTCTACGACAAGGTGTACAAGCCGAAGGACGAGCATATGGATGCATACCTTGCGGAGGTGCACGGGATGGAAAAGAAATTCAGGGGCCTGGAGCTGCAGCACGTGCCCCACGACACCAATCAAGAGGCTGATGATATCGCCAAAAGGGCATCCAGGCGGCTGCCTCAGGAGCCTGGCATTTTCGAGGAATGACTTTTCAAGCCATCGGCAGCGCCTTCACTATCAAGCACAGCGCAACCTCGGGAGGAACTCCCCCAACCACCTGCCATAGGAGCCCCGGCCTGTGGTCCGACCTCAGGAGCACGCTTTCTCCTAGCGCTGGAACCTCAAGAGGAATGCTGGACTACGGAATTCAAGGGCTACCTGTTGCATGGAACACTACCAGAGAAAGAGGAGGACGCGAATCGCATGGCCCGGCAGGCCACGGCCTACTGCATCCAAGACGGAGAGCTCTACCGGAAGCGGCCAAATGATGTTTCCTCGCGCTGCATCTCCAGGGGCAGGGGAAGGAGTTGTTGGCTGACATACACAGTGGAGATTGTGGACACCACTCATCGTCACGGACCCTCGTCGGCAAGGTGTTTCGCAGCGGGTTCTACTGGCCTACGGCACTGAACGATGCAGTCAAGCTGGTGAAGGCCTGTGAAGCCTGCCAATTCCATGCCAAGCAGATACATCAGCTAGCTCAGGGCCTGCAGACCATCCCATTCTCGTGGTCGTTCGCGTTATAGGGGTTGGATATCTTGGGCCTGTTCTCGCGAGCGCCTGGGGGCTACCGCTACCTCTACGTCGCCATCGACAAGTTCACCAAGTGAGCGGAGGTGGAAGATGTCCGCACCATCCCCGCTGGTTCAGCAGTCAAGTTCATCAAGGGCCTCGTGAGCCAATTCAGGGTCCCTAATCGCATCATCACCGACAACGGTTCGCAGTTCACCAGCAATCTCTTCAAAACATATTGTGCTAACCTTGGAATGCAGATATGCTATGCTTCGGTGGCACAACCCCGGAGTAACGGCCAGGCCGAGCGCGCCAACGCAGAGGTCCTAAAAGGCCTCAAAACCAGGACATTCAAGAAGAAGCTGGAGGCCTGTGGCAGGGGCTGGTACGACGAGCTCCAGTCCGTGCTGTGGTCCATCCGCACTACCGCCACCAAGTCGACTGGCGAGACCCCGTTCTTCCTCGTCTACGGTGCAGAGGTGGTCCTCCCTCACGAGGTCAGGCATCGCTCCGCGTGGGTCCTAGCGTTTGACGAAGCGCAACAGGACACCATGCGAGGGATGGACCTAGTGGGGAGGAGCACCGTCGAGAAGCCGCGCTACGGGCAGCAAGATACCAGCAGGCGCTGTGGCGGTATCATTGCCGCAACATCCGCCCCAGGACTCTCGAGGTAGGTGACCTTGTGCTTAGGCGGGTGCTCTCCAGGGAAGGGTTGCACGAGCTCTCGCCCATGTGGGAGGGCCCATTCAAGGTTGTCCATGTTTCCAGGCCTGGCTCCGCGCGCCTGGAGACTCAGGAGGGAGTGCCCATCCCGAACGCATGGAACATTTAGCACCTCCGGAAGTTCTACCCCTAAAAATGCCCAGTGCCTGTGAAGAAGGCCCGGTGCCTGTGAAGGTCGCCGCCCTAAAAAGGCCCAGTGTCTGTGAAGAAGGCCCGGTGCCTGTGAAGCTCACCGCCCTAAAAAGGCCCAGTGCCTGTGAAGAAGGCCTAGTGCCTGTGAAGCTCGCCGCCCTAAAAAGGCCCAGTACCTGTGAAGAAGGCCCGGTGCCTATGAAGCTCGCCGCCCTAAAAAGGCAGAGTGCCTGTAAAGAAGGCCCGGTGCCTGTGAAGCTCGCCGCCCGTGACACTCTCACGTAATAATGAGTTGGGGCTGTACACGCCCCAGAGTCTCCGGAGTGCCGCCCTTGGGCCTCGGGGGCTCCCGCCCACGCTCAGTGGCAGCACTTAGCTCCGCGTTTGTGAGAAGATGTCGAAGACTAGGCTAGGTGCCGGACGCGGCTTTTCATTTGCTTTCCGCAGTTGGCTTGTTCTCCCTTGTTTGAACCTTTATTGAAGTTGCTTCCAGTGTTGTTCGCCATCTTTCGCCCCTATCCTCTGTTTGCGGCTTTCGTTTGATTTACTCTCTCTCTCACTCGCAAACTCGCGAGGGGGCTGCACGGGCGCCCTCGTGAGCCCCTTTCCTGCCTAGTTTTCACGAGGCTCTCGTCCAGGTTCACAGCGGGAGCATCCCTCCTGGTCCGTGCCCTACTGGCATCGCGACACAAAGCACCGGGCCTGAGCCGGCAACCCTCGCGACCAAGGTTTGGAAACTATTCCCCCAGCTGATCCTTGCAGGTCTTAAGACGCCCGGCGCGGGCTCGAGCTGGTACCTCGTGAAGTGAAAACTACTGCAAACATCCTGAGCTAAGTTGTTCTTACACGCGGGCACATGACCGCGCCACTATAGCACAACACAGAGACGATAAATATAGCACGATAGTTAGGGATCATAGTCTGTTACACGCCCCCACGGGGCTCCATACTTCTCTCTCTCTCTCGATGCATGAAAAGGAGAAAAACAAAATAAAAACAACGCGCGCCTTGCAGCAACTCGCGAAGAGAGACCCGCATCGTCATCCCGAGCTCAATCAGACTCCGCCTCGCACTTCACCGGGGCGCGACGACGGGACGACCCGCTACCTCCCTCAAAGCGTGCGTGGCGGCGTGGAGGCTGATCACGGCCACCGCTGGAGGAGCTGTCACCAGAGGAGGAGCCACTGAAGCTCGGCAAGCTGCGGTCATCGCCAAGAGCGGGTTCGCCTTCGCACTCGTCCCGACCATCGCCAAGGGCAGGCACCTCGCCGCCGTCATCGTCTTCAGGGCAGCACCCAACACGTCGGCCGTCCTCTCCGAACACTGATAGCACATTTATGCATATAGTATTTTTAGCCTTTTTGAGTCACAAATTAAACATATGATCTTAGTAATCACTCATAAAGTATTCATTCCTACAGAAATATTCCTATTGTGATATTTTTACAACACTTATTCATTTTTTGCAGGACTGGTGCGTTTAGGCACCCAAATTTCGTCGAAAATGCTTTCAACACTAAAGCGGGGATCAACTTGGAGAAGAGTTCAGTTCTCGAGGGGGCAAAACCGAAAAGTACCAGAGGAGCTGGGGTCTGGCGTGACACACGAGACGTGGTGTCTGATCCCACGCGCGACTGAACCACCAAGAAGAGGAGTGGGGGTCGAAGGAAAAACAACCAGGGGGCCGACTGCTCTCGCTCTCCACGCTGCTCACCTACCACCAGATCGAACCAGAGGAACACCGGATTGGAGGAGGGAGAAAAGGGGATCGAGGGAAGCGAGAAGGAGAACCAGATCGAATCCACTGCTCCTCTTCAATGCCGACGTCGACCCGCTGTACTTCCTCATCCCCAACCTCAAGAAACAGAGCTGTTGATCCTCTCCAACGACTTCTCGGTGTTCCGCTGCGAGGCTTCTCCGTCCTGACCGACTGCTGCTGCTCGTCTCCAACACCTACGCCCGTGCCGCTCTGCTCCAACATCGACTCCCGCGCCGGTCTGCTTCAACTCCGACGACCGCCGCTGCGGCATCTCCTGCGGGGCGCCGGACACCAGGTGGTTCTCTGCTTCGGGTGGTCGGCTGACCTCCCGTGAAGGCCACCACGATTCCTCCCCAAGGCCGGGCCCTCCGCTGCTGATCTTCACCAAGTCCTCTTCACCACGCTGCAGCTCAACCCCAAGGATCCTCCTCCGCTACTCTTCTTCAACATCCACGCGGAAGTTTCTGCTGCTACAGATCGTCTCCAATGTGCCTCTGCTACTCTTCTTCGCCTGCAACATCTACAGCTTCGAATCGAAGATCATCAAGACCCATAGGCTCTGAACTTCTCTCTTCTCTTGTTCCTGTTCTCTGAGTATATGCACTGTTGGGTCTGAAATTTACTCTGTTACCTGTGCACCTTTGCTGAACCCTCATGTATCCTTGCTGAATTGTTGTGATCCTTTGCTGGATATTAAGTTAGTAGTTATTCTCCTGTGAGCTGCTGTCACTTTAATTGGTTGCATGAGTTGTGTGTGATGTCTGAACCATCTTCCATGTGCTAGTGTTACTTGTCTGTTTGCTTACAAGAAAATCACTAAAAAGAGAAAGTCCTATTTCTGAACCCTTTTACCCTTGCTGCATATTATTTTGTTTTACCTTGTTCCAGTAGCTGCTTGTTGTCACTTCGGTTGGATTCATTTGTTCAGTTGTTCTGAATGCTTCAAATGTGTGCTCCGAAGTTCTAGATCCCTGTGCATGTTCAGCACCACCACCGCGCCTCCACGACACCCAGCGCCACCACTCTCAATCTCCTGCTGCTCCTAACCTTCTTCGCGCCACCTGCTGCTGCTCTTCTCTGAACCCCGTGCTGCCGCCCTTCTTCTCTTCCTACTTTTACTACTCCATCTCCACCGCCCCTTGCTGCTGTTGCCTCAACCTGCTGCTTCTTCCTCTCTGAATCCCTACTGCTGCTGCCTTTCTTCTCCCCTTGCTACTGCTCCTCTTTCCAGCGCCCCCTTTGCTGCTCCTCTTTCCTTCGCTTGCTCTGCTTCTTCCCCTGCCTTGCTAAAGTTCTCTCCTCACGCCCTCTGCTGCTGCTCCTTCTCAACCCCCCTGCTGCCTCTGTTTCTTCTTGAACCTGAACTCTCTCTCTCTCTCTCTCTCTGAATTTTCTGTAAGCTAAGATGTGTAAAACTTTGTAATGTTCAGATTCTAAGAGCACTTGCAATCTGATATATGTTTAGTAGGTACTTGTCATTTTCTGTTAATTAATATTCTGCTAGTGTATGTGTGTGATCTCCTTTGTGTTCATTTCTTGACTTGTGCTTGTTCAGTTCGAATCATTTTGTTGATCTGTGAGCACTTCTTGTAACCCCCTGGTCGTATACATGTGTGTATTGTAGACCCTGTGTTAACTATGTGCATGTGAAATTATATATGTATGTGGTGTGAAACTTATATATCCCAGCACCATACTACTTGTGCATGTTCAGCACTATGATACATCTTTTATTTCTAGTTCATATATTCCTCCTATGTACTTGTGATATGTACGTGCTTTTGATGTGAATCACTTCTGTCCTTGTCCCATTATCTTTGTTCTGTGTTTTTCTTCTTATATATTACTACTAGTTATATTTGTGATCATATATTAGTACTTCCTTTTTGTCGATGTTGATGTTCTGTGTGTTTATTTTAGTTTCTCAAGTAATATGAAAATACCAAATAGAAAGCAAGTGAGTTCAATCTTAATCTTCTCGTGCCGTTTGTCATTTTATTTGTCATCGTTCTTGATTATTTTAGGTTTATATTTCCTTGCAATCATCATCTGAATTGTGTTACCTAGCTTTAGCCAAGCACGATCATCGATTTGCCTAGTCCCTGAGGAGAACACGACACTCGCAGTTCGGGCAAAATATCCCACTGCACTTTCAATTGATTAAACACCCTCACGTAGAGGGTCGCATCACCATCGAACTTGAAGTGGAGAGTGCACCTCCAGCCCAGGCCACACGCGCGGGCAAATGCCTGCTAGCCCCGGGCTAGGGCCACGTTCTCAGCGACGGAGATCTCCACCGCAACCCATGAGGCCCGGCTGCAGCAGCCGTCCGCCTACAGCCAAAGACCACCAGGGGCAGCGGCCGACAGTTCGCCGACGAAGAAGCGAGGGAGCTAGAGCCAGTTGCCGGCCGGGTTGTTCGACCAAACAACAAACTCCGGCAGTACCTCCGCCGAATGGAAGCGTGGCCGAGGAGTTCGCGCAACCGCGGCGCGCCTTCCTCCTCCTCCTGGGCTGCCTCGATACAGGCGACCACCACCGCGTGAAGGGCCACCACCATGACCACGAGGAGCCGCGATGGGGGTCGCGGGATGCTTGCAGGGGCGACCATGGTCGCGCTTGGGCAGAGGAGAGCCAGGCTCTTCCCGATGAACCTTCCCCTCTTCCGCGGCTGAGAACCTCTTCCCAGGCGCCATAGGATTCTGCAAGTAACCGGAGCGAAGAGGGAGAAGAAGCAAGCGGGGCGAGAAGAGATGTGCAATAGGGGCCTCCACGCCTCCCCGTACTTATAGTTCAGAGGAGGCCAACCGTCGGCCTCCATGATTACAGGTAATGATGACTCTGTTCGCATGCAGCGGCCACTCGTCAAATCAGGCAGTTGCCAAGGCAGCATGGGGAAGCGGAGACGCCCACGTCCAATCAAGTCGCCACGCATCAACCAAGGCCGCAGACTGTTGGGGCCCGCGGCGCTCCGCACTTGCCCTGCTGATAAGCCAAGTCCGAGCGCGCCTTGGGCCCGGGGGCTACTGTCGGCGTCCTGGATATGGGGGTATCCAAACTTGCCTACCTGCGGCCTGTGGCGTGGCTCAGCAGTGCCCCAGTATGGCCCGTCTTCATCAACCCGAGTTCAAGACCCTCGCGAGGGGCCAAGCCTCGCGGGGCGGACGACGCAAGGCCTCCCCAGGGACGGCCTCACCAGGCAGGCTCGCGAGGAGGCAGAGAGATCAAGGCATAGGTACCTCACGAGGTGCACATGACGCAAGCCATGACGATCGAGACCAGGCGGGTGCTGGCCAGCGCAATGTCCTTGTTTCCTCTTTGGTGCAAAGGGGGCAAGCGCAGGCGCGGAGTACCGAGGCATCAAGCAAAGGTTTCCATATCGGTGCAACAAGACCAAGACCAGAAGGACGGCAAGACGGAGGTCACCGTGGAGCCCAGACGACATCATTGCTAGTACCTTTAGCAGTCGAAGACCACCTTTAGTCAGGATAGCATGTACTGGCTGTCCCCTTTCAAATCCCGCCATTGTGGAATCCCTTCCCGCTCAATATTTGGGAAGAGGACCAAGGCCTCTATAAATAGGACTAGCCACCACCATAGAAGGGGACGATCGGCTCATCGAGACTCAGTTCATCCACACCAGCACAAGAACACATCTCCTCGCGAGGCTATTCTTCCCCTTGTACTGTTCCTCATGAGCCCAAGAGGCAATCACACACCACACACTGGAGTAGGGTATTACACCACAGTGGTGGCCTGAACCAGTATAAACCTCGTGTCCCTTGTGTAGTTCGTCTTGTTAGCTTTGAATCACAGCGAGGTTATGGGCATGGATCGGTAGGGAGAAGGTCTTCACGTGCACCCCAGAGTTCGAACCTTAAGGGTTTTGCAGAAACCCGATATCCGACACATGACGATAAATCGCGCGTCACAGAAGTGCTTTCGTCAAGGGTGACCGACACGTGGCATCGACCGTAACGGAACGCCGTTAAGCTATCGGGTCCAATTTTGGATCCGATAACCCATTAATAGCCCGGACCAACGGGGATTTTCCACGTGTAAAATCATCATTGGCCATAGGAAACACGTGTTGCCTCACCGTTGGGACAGATGTCATCCACTCATTGGACAGGAGGTGCCTATGATAGGTTGACACATGGCACGGCCCAACAGTGGCCCATTCCAGTGAAAAAGGCCAGCCCAGTAAAAATTAGCAGGACGACCCATATAAGGCCTACTTATGTCAGGTCCATTTAAGCCCACGGCTCATACGAGATGTGCCAATTCGGCCCGTCAACGGCCCGTTAAAGATTTGAAACCATTGCGGCCCATCGTCAGTTCGAGCCCGTTAACAGCCCGCTATATAGTTGGGCTCAGTATCGGCCCGATGATATTTTGGCCTGTTAACAACCCATTCAATGGATGGGCCAATTTTCAGGATGTACATCTTTTGGCCTTCTAGTGACCCATTTAAATGTTGGGCTAATTTCTGGCCTGGTGTGTCTTTCAGCCTGTTGACGGCCCATAAATTAGTTGGGCAATTTGTAGTCGGACCTGAGTTTCGACCTTTTAGCGACCCATTTAAGTGTTGGGCCAATTTTCGGCCCGGTGTGTCTTTCAGCCTGTTGACGGCCCATAAATTAGTTGGGCCATTTATAGTCAGACCTGAGTTTTGGCCTTTTAGTGACCCATTTAAGTGTTGGGCCAATTCCCGGCCCTGTGTGCATTTCAGCGTGTTAACGGACCATAAATGAGTTGGGCCATTTGTAGTCGGACCTGAGTTTTGGCCTTTTAACGGCCCATGCCCTTCATGGTCCAATACCAGCCCGGTTTATCTTTCGGCCCGCTAAAGTCCCACAACACAGTTGGGCCATTTACAATACGACCTGACTTTCGGCCTCATAGCGGCCCATGCTCTTCATGGTCCAGTACAATCCCGCTGTCTCTTTCGGCCTGCTAAAGGCCAACATTATAGTTGGGCCATATGTAGGCCGAACTTAGTAACGGCCTGTTAACGGCCCGTGAAATCAAATGGGCCTACCTGTTGCCCGCTTCGATGTCGGACTGTTAACGACCCGAGAGGTAAGAGGGCCGACAATTAACTCTTGGCCTGGTAACGGCCCATCAACTTAATGGGCCCACTAAAGTTCATACATGCCTTTAGGCCAAATTAGATAATTTGAGCCCATTACGACGAGCAATTATGCAGAGGACCAAAACCGATCAAGCAAAGATATGACATATAGGGAAAAACGTTGCACATCCAACATATATTACAGGAAATTACATCCACTGGGCAATCAAAGATTGATGCCAGTGCAAATAAATGAACAGAACCTAATGATCTACAATGTCACAATCTGCAACCTCAGCGCAGATGACGCCCATAAGCATGTGGGCAAGTTCTTGCTGCTTTGCTACACTGTCTCTGAAAACATTGATCAGTTGTTGTGTCGCACGACTCTGCACCTCTGATTCCTCCACCATTTCCATCATTGCTTCAGCCATTAATTGGTTCACAAACATACATTTTTTCTGTTGCATTCGAGACAGAGGATAATGAACAAATTCAGATGGCAATTTTGGCAGGCTTGTATTATTGATCGTGGAGAGTGTCTCGACCACTGCATCATAACATAAATTAGGAGGGAAACCAAATAGATTAATCATGAGTTATTGCCATATTACCTGGCCTACATTTATTGGAAAGAAACAATGGGGTTGCCTTGCTGTTTTCAGAGTTTTGTCTTCTTATCTTCAGCAGCCTGTACCAAATTAACACACTAGCATTGCTATCATTGGCCAAGTCAGATAATAGGAAAACAATATTGACACAATGAACGTTTGGGCAACTAGCCTACACCAAATTAACACAATATGGCACAACTATAATCAGCCAGGTAAGGTAATACGAAAGCAACATTGACACAATGAATGAATGGGCAACCAGAGTAGCACTACAATTCAGTAATGTGCATGATATGAGATAGTACACTCATGCAGCTCGGTATGTAAAACTACCAGGAAGTTTTCTTTACAAAAATCGACATTGGCGCCTTTAACATTTTTCCACAACTAATTTTAGATTAGATAAAGGTTGGATTCACGCCGATTAACAAAATACATGTTGATGTAAAAATATAGTGATCTACAACAGGTACTTACATCAACATTGGAGCACAGAGAATTCCCGCAAGATATTTTCCTCAAATACAATCCCAATGAAGGAAGTCTTCTATCATTTAACCTTATTTTCTAAAAGAGAGATGGGTAAGAAACATGTAGAAAATATGATAAGAATGCTATAAAATTTCATGATGCAAGGATACGCACACGCTTCTTAGTATGGAGTTGACATTCTTTTGCTGGACTGGAGCGGACTAGTTCTTTGGCCACTGGAATCTGCTTATTATCAGTGGGAGTTGGGTTTCTCTGTGCTGGAGCAGTATCTATGAAAAATGGAGTTGGTTTATTATCTCCTGGCATTTGGATCTTTTGCAAAGACCTGGTTTGTAACCATTCAGATTCTAACATAGCCGTCTTCCCCTTGCATGCCTTATATAGAAGAATGGTGCTTCAATTATAAAACATGCTACAGTAGAGATGGATAGGTACTGAAGAATATAAAGGCATGACATATTGAGATGTATTCCCTCGATCCGGAAATAAATGGATGGGTCTAGGCGTATTTCAGTTCTAGATACATCCGGTTTTGTCCATTTCTGCGACATGTAATCCGGACGGAGGGAGTATGATGTAAGAGATAGGGATACGATAGGACAACACAGTAAAAAACACTGAAAACCCACTGTAGAACCAAACTATTCAAACCCACTGATATGAGATAGTACACTCATGCAGCTCAGGATTCAAAACTACCAGACAGTTTTCCTTACAAAAATCAACATTGTGGCCTTTAATCATACATTTTGCTACAACTAAATTTAGATCAGATAAAGGTTGGATTCATGCCGATTAACAAAATAAATGCTGACGTAAAAATATAGTGATATACAACAGGTACTTACATCTGAATTGGAGCACAGAGAATTCCTACAAGAATCTTTCCTCACAGACGATACCGGTGCATAAATTCTTCTATCTATTAAGCTTATTTTCTAAAAGGGAGATGGGTAAGAAACATGTAGAAAATATGATCAACATGCTATAAATTTCGATGCAAGGATACGCCCATTCTTCTTAGAATGGAGTTGACATATTTTTGCTAGACTGAAGCGGACTAGTTCTTTGGCCACTGGAATGTGCTTATTATCAGTAGGAGTTGGGTTTCTCTGTGCTGGAGCAGTATCTATAGAAACTGGAGTTGGTTTATTATCTCCTGGAGTTTGGATCTTTTGCAAAGACCTTGCTTGTAACCCTTCAGATTCTAACATAGTCGTCTTCCCCTTGCATGCCTTGTATAGAAGAATGGTGCTTCAATTATAAAACATGCTACAACAGAGAGATGAAATAGGTACTGAAGAATAGAAATGCATGACATATTGACATGTATTCCCTCCATCCGGAAAAAAATGGACGGGTCTAGGCGTATTTCAGTTCTGGATACATTATTTTTATCCATTTTGGCAACATGTAATCCGGACGGGGGAGTATGGTGTAAGAGCTAGGGATACGACAGGACAACACAGTAAAAAAAACACTAGTTGAATGTAAAACAGTGTGCTAGCAGAATACGTACAGAAAAAACTAAGGCAACATACACGTGGATGATTGGGAAACTAAGATGGCATTGCAACAGAGCACTAGAACAACACTTCAATGTAAAAAATATGGTATGGTAGACAGATGAAGTACATACTAATGAATAACAATGCATAAGATATTCAGAAGCATGATGTCCAAATTAAGCAGATGGCATTGCGATAGAGTAGAATGACAATACTTGAATTTGAAAACATGTTATCATGAATGGAATAGGTACTGAAAAATAGGAAGGCATGACATATTTACATGCATGATCAGCATGCTAAGCACATGGCATTGCAACAGAGTAGATACACTCCAGGACATTATATGCATGTTGTACCCATATCACGGGCCAAGTTAGAGCAAGGACCTTGTGGGGTTAAGAGGATTCATCATCTTTCTGCAAGTCTTCTGAAGGACTGCCGTTACATGTTCCATCATATTGGGTATCATTGACATCAAGTTTATTGGCCTTTACATTGCTCCGTGAGGTTCTTGTGGATATACCAGTGTGTCCAATTATATCTAACATGCATGGAAGACAACTAGTAGTTAGGTTTACGTAATGAGTGCTTGTAGGAGACGACATAAATAGTAGGACTGGGGTTAACTAGCAGCAACATGTCTCAAAAACTAAAGGGAGAACACAGATGAAAGCTACAGAATATGTATCGTTTGTACTCCAGATTAACTAGATGGCACACAAAAGTATTAAAGAACAACATAGGTAATACTAGAAGTGGTATAATACTATAATCACCAGCCTGTGGGATAGCATTGGCTGATGGATGATAACTATGGAACAATGTTACCTAAAGAACAAGTATCTTAGCTGAACTATCGAACAACGTTAACTCTTGAACAAGACCAGTAAGAGATCAACATGAATATACAGTGAAATGTGATAATCTATTTTCCATGCTTAGATGAATAACAAAGCCATAAATGTTGCACACAAGTAAGATGAGGGTACAACCTATGTGGCCGCCATCCATAGGAGTGAGCATCGTGTACTGACTTGTTGATGGCCCTGCAGTTGTTGTGGCTGTCCATGTCGAGCACGCACATTCAATGCAGGGAACTATTGAGTGGGGGCTATAGCTCCCTTCTGGTGTATGCTTCCCTTGTTGGAGCAGCTACAGTGAGTCGGAAGATGGTGTGGCTGAAGATGCAGATAACACATAATGTTAAGACCGACACATATCTTAGAAATACACTAAGAGATCAACAGCAAGGTACGAGAGTGGTCACACGTCTGTTGACTGAAGACTAAATTGGGGTCAGACGATTTTATTTTATTTTGGTATTGTCCGATCTACGACGGATGGCTTGATGACCGTCTTGTGCCTCCCGGCTGACACTGTTCAGAATCTTCCCCGAAGAGCTAGCGACCAACGGCAGAGCAGCCTGCCTCCGCCGTCTGTGGCCCCGGCCAAAACCCTGCTCCCCGCCCCACCGCACTGCCGAGGTTGCGCCGCCCCTGGGCCAATCCACAAAGACTCCCTGTCATCCAGATAAGGCTGCGGCAGTACCTTCAACCCACGCAACTCTAAGATAGCTATCTAAGCGCCGCTTCCGTGGTGAACTTGTGGCCCCGCACCCTTACGTTAGACACCAGCCAATCGGCAGCCTAGGAGATCCGTCGCCTCGAGGGGTGTTGCTTCCCATTGGGAATCGATTGGCCCAGAATAAAAATTCAGACAACTGACGCCTAAATAAAGTGATTTGAGATGAGGGTGCGACCTATCTGGCGGCATGGTGAAGTAGGCAGGTCCAGCTGTCGAGTCGGTGAGGCCGGCGTGGTTGCGGTGGCGACCGGCGGCAGGGAAACAACAATGTCGCGACGATCGATGGCTACGGGGTGTTGGGATCTACGGTAGGGTGCGTCGACTGCAAATTAAAATTTCCTACGCGTAGAACATCCAAGAACATGCTACGGGAGATGGATCACAGATTGTTACCACTAGACGCGCAGTGCCCTGCAGCAGAAATAGAGTTGAGGCAGTGGGTTCTCGGAGTCGTCTCGAGTTCCCAGAGTCGTCTCCTCCTTGCCGGTTTCCCACGTAGACGTTCGGATCCCACGAATAGGTTCGCCAGAGCGACGCATGTGCACCGCCTCTAACAGTATCCGCGCGTGCAGGAGGAACATCGTGCAGCGGACTGCTAGGTCCGATAACACAACCGGTGGCGAGTGGAGGTGGCTAGTTGCAACACATGCAAAGTCCTAATGACGGCACCGAAGCGATCCCCCCCTTGAGTGTGCCGCAGCTCCACTTTATATAGGCGTTCGTCGCTGGCTCAACACTTGGGCCTCGCACGGACCCTAAAGCCCACAAGTCTACTCAGCCACAATCCGAATATAGTTCGGATCACATCCGAACAGTGTCCTTGGATCTGACCTCGTAGGTTCCTTCCCTTAAGCACGCGACCCTTAGGTTCAAGTCAGCTTGGTCGTAGTTCAGATCACCTCCGAACTACACGGTTGGTAGCAGCCTCTAGCAAGGCATGCCGAACACCAAGCAGACTATGAAGCTGGTTAGGCGAACCTGTACAACATGTCACACTTCTGTTCCCTTTGCCACACGATATATGTTGTCGGGCTCAAGGCGAGATTGTCATCCTTGTGCTAGCCCGACCTCTTTCTCGTTTCAGTGATGCCAACCACTATCCGGATTATCTCATAATCCTTGTCGCATGGCCATGCTCATCCTGGTCGGATCACATGAGGGGCCCAGAGTATATCTCTCCTGATCGGAGGGGCAAATCCCATCTTGCTCGACCACGTCTCGCAGCATGGGTCTGGACAAGCCCGAAACCTACCTTTGTAACTACCCAGTTATGGAGTAACATTTGGTCGGCCCAAAGCAGGTCTGTCACCATCCCGAGCACATGCGCTAGCTCAGGTCTTAGGACATAGAACGTATGTTGTACTAGAGACTCACATATGACATATCGCTGCGTCTCATAGTTGGGTCTGTCCGAGTCGGACCACATCTTGGCTCGGATTCGACTACGTTGAATCCGACCAGACCTTTCCCAGTCCATATTATCCGGTTAGCATCCAATGCTCCATGGCTAGTGAGACCAAGCCATCGACCGTGTCATATGCTATTCTAGTTGGCTACGCGTCCACACAGCCCTTTAGACTAGGGACCTTTTAGGACAGTCATCATACAATGCATAGTCCCACAAGCATGTCACGTACTTTCTGATACACATCATTGATAATGTCCATGGACTATCTTTATTCACAAACACATAGGAAATATCATCACACATGATTGCCTCTAGGGCATATCTCCAACAGTCTCCCACTTGCACTAGAGTCAATCAAATAGACATCGAATGCCCATAGCTCTAACGTGCCCCTCATGCTTGGGTTGTGGAAGCGGCTTAGTCAATGGATCTGCAACATTTGCATCCGTGTGATTTTTGCATACATCTATATCACCATTCTTTACGATCTTTCGTATCAGGTGATATTTCCGATCCATGTGTCTGACCTTGTGGTGATTCCTCGGCCCCTTGGCTTGTGCGATGGCACCAGAATTATCACAATAAAGGTCCAACGGTTTTACCGAGGCTGGGAAAAATACCAAGATCATCCAGAAAATGCTGGATCCAAACACCTTCCTTTGCAGCTTCACAAGCCGCAATGTATTCGGCTTCTGTGGTAGAGTCGACCACCATATCTTGCTTGGAACTCATCCAGCTCACTGCTCCTCCGTTCATGACATACACGAATTCAGACTGTGATCGACAATCATCTCCGTCGGTTTGGAAACTAGCATCGACGTAACCCCTTACGACGAGCTCTTCCTCACCTCCATAAACTAGGAACATTTCTTTAGTCCTTTTCAGGTACTTCAAAATAGTCTTTACCGCTGCCCAGTGACTCTCACCTGGGTTGACCTGGTATCTACTTGTTAGGCTTATTGCAAAAGCAACATCAGCCTTGTACATATCATGGCATACATAATGGATCCGATTGCCGAGGCATATGGAATCCTACTCATCATGCTTCACTCATCAGATGTCGAAGGACTCTGAGTCTTGCTTAGCCTTATACCATGTGAGAGTGGCAAGAACCCTTTCTTTGGCTCACTCATGTTGAATCGCTTCAACACTTTATCTATGTACGTGCTCTGGCTCAAGCCGAGCAGCCTCCTCGATCTATCTCTATTGATATTAATGCCTAAAATATAGACTGCCTCACCAAGGTCCTTCATCGAAAACTTGCCATTCAATGATTCCTTGACCGAGTTCAGCATGGAGACATCATTTCCGATCAGTAGTATGTCATCCACATACAATATCAAAAACACTATTGAGCTCCCACTTAACTTCTTGTATAAACAAGTGTCCTCTTCGCTTTTGATGAAACCGAGACCAGTGACGACCTCATCAAAACAAATGTTCCAGCTCCGAGATGCTTGCCTCAACCCATAAATGGATCTCTTAAGCTTGCATACCTTACTAGTGCTAGTCGGATCGACAAAACCCTCGGGTTATATCATATAGACGTCCTCGGTTAAATTTCCGTAAAGGAAATCCGTTTTGACATCCATCTGCCATATCTCATAATCGAAATATGCAGCTATAGCTAGTACGATCCTTACCGATTTCAGCATCGCTACCGGCGAGTAAGTCTCGTCGTAGTCAATTCCATGAACTTGTCCATAACCTTTAGCGACAAGCCGAACTTTGTCGATCTGAACATTTCCATACACATCGTTTTTCTTCTTAAAGACCCATTTGCAACCAATGGCCGTTACGCTAGGCGGCGGATCAACCAAGTCCCAGACTTGATTCTCATCCATGGACTTTAACTCGGATCTCATGGCCTCCAGCCATGCCTCAGAATCTGGGCTCACCATCGCTTCCGCATATGTGGCCGGCTCGTCGCTTTCTAGAAACAATACATCACGCACTCTGTGCAATCTTTCCGACCTTCGTGGTTCAGGTGCCGCTTCCACTACGGGTTCCCCGACTGACTCCGGTATGATCTCATCACCAGCCGAGCCGTCCCCGAGTGGTTCTCTAATTTCTTCGAGTTGGACCGTCCTCCCACTGGCCTCCCGACTGAGAAACTCTTTCTCAAGGAAAACCCCATTCCGAGCAACAAACACTTTGTTCTCTTCCTGGTTGTAGAAGCTATATCCCAAGGTTTCCCTCGGATATCCCACGAATATGCATTTATCCAATTTAGTTGTAAGCTTGTCTGACATAAGTCACTTGACAAATGCTTCACAACCCCAAATCTTTAGAAAAGACAAACTGGGACTCTTCCCGGTTCACATCTCATGTGGTGTCTTGTCTACGGATTTTGATGGTACTCTGTTAAGTGTGAAAGCTGCAGTTTCTAGAGCGTATCCCCAGAATGACAAGGGTAAATCCGATTTGCTCATCATAGACCGGACCATGTCCAATAAGGTCCTATTCCTCCATTCCGACACGCCGTTTCTCTGTAGCATACCCGGAGGAGTGAGCTGAGGTACTACACCTCGGCTTTTCAGATGATCATCAAACTCCTGGCTCATGTACTCACCTCCATGATCAGATCGCAGACGCTTTATAGTCTTGCCGAGCTGATTCTCAACCTCGTTCTGAAACTCTTTGAACTTTTCAAAAGTTTCTGACTTGTGCCTCATCAAATAGATATATCCATATCTACTCAAGTCGTCGGTAAAAGTCACGAAGTACTGATAGCCGCCTCTGGCAGTTGTGCTCATTGGACCACATACATCACTATGTATAAGTTCCAACAGCTCGGACGCCCTCTCGCAACTCTTTGCGAAAGGAGACTTAGTCATCTTGCCGAGCAAGCATAATTCACATGTCTCGAATGAACCGAAGTCGGATGAAGTCAGGAGCCCATCATCATGGAGCTTCTTCATGCGTTTCAGACTAATGTGTCCAAGCCGGCAATGCCAGAAGTATGTCGGATTTATTTCATTAGGCTTATGCCTCTTGACATTCACGTTATAGACTGGTTCCTGTTCTAGATTCAATATGAATAGCCCATCAACAATGGGCGCATAGCCGTGGAACATACCATTCAAAAATATCGAACAACCATTGTCCTTCAAATTGAAATCATAACCCTGACTCATCAAACATGAGACAGAAATAATGTTCCGACTAAGTGCTGGAATGTAATAACAATTATTCAATTCCATAATGAATCCGGAAGGAAGCTGGAGCTGCATCGTGCCGACCTCCAACGCAGCAACTCTTACTTTGTTGCCGACCCTGATGCCAATCTCCCCTTGTGCCACACGCCTAGTTCTTACCAGCCCCTGCATCAAGTTGCAAATATGAACAACCGATCTGTTATCAAATACCCAAGAGCTACTAGGTATTCAGCAAGGTAAATGTCTATAACATATGCAACAAGTGTACCTTTGCCTGAAGAAGCATTTCCGGCCTTCTTGCCATGCTTTGCAAGCCACTTGCTACAATTCCTCTTCCAGTGGCCGGTTTCCTTGCAATGATAGCAAATGTCTTTGAGTCCGGTCTAGACTTTGGCGCAGCGGCAGAGGTTACCATCTCCGTGCCCTTTGCCTTAGCCTTCTTCTTGGACCAACTCTTCTTGAACTTAGCCAATTTCTGCACCACCAACACTTGATGCGTGCCTTTCTTAATATCCTGCTCTGCCACTTTGAGCATCCCATGCAATTCAGTGAGTTTCTTATCCATGCCATGCATATGATAGTTCAAGATGAACATCCCATAGCTGGGCGGAAGAGAACCCAGAACAGCATCAGTAGCCAGCTCATCCAAGAGCGGGAAGCCTAAACGATCCAAAGCTTGCACATATCCGATCATCTTGATCACATGTGGGCTCAGTGGATCACCTTCCTTCAGCTTGCAATCCATCAAGGATTGCCAGACGTTGAACCTTTCGGTCCTAGCCTGTGTCTGAAACATGCTCTTGAGACTCGATCATATCGTAAGCCTCAACATTTTTGAAATGTTGTTGCAAATCGGGCTCCATACAAGCCAGCATCAGACAGCTGATCTCCGCTGATTCATCAACATGTTTCTGGTAGGCATTCTTAGATGTGGCATTAGCATTATTGGCAGGTTCCTCTGGAAGTGGATCCTCTAGAACATGTTCCTTTTTATCGTGCTTGAGAACAATTCTCAGATTTCTATACCATGTGGTAAAGTTTGTTCCATTCAGTTTATCCTTTTCCAGAATTGATTTCAATGCAAAGTTGGGTTGAGCAGGTGGTGCCATTGATCTACAACAGAAAATATGCAATCACTAAGCAATGTGTTTATGTAGAGTAATTCTAGCCTTAACAGAAATACTCCCACTAAAGTCAGCATCCCTCCGCAAACTCTCTGTGATTTAGGATCCGACTAGCGCATGCGACTAGTGTGCTTTAGTATCACTGCTAGCCAACATACCTATCAGGTAAGCAACTCCTTGCTAATCGTATCTCTATATGACTCCTGTCGGTCGGGAAGGTATCTCATACCCCGGCCCCCAACCTTCTTTGCCACAAGGCCCAAAACCGTTTTGATAGCCTTATCAAGTTAACCTGATGCAGTGCATGTCCGTGTCCGACACGAACCCTTCAGTTCAAGGACACCCAGCAGCACCTCAATTTTATGAGCCCACTACTAGACGTACTTGACGTGCGAAGGTGCAACATCGGGGATGGCAATTCGCTTGATATTCATGAGGGATCATTCTACCATTCTAACATGCATAGAATCAAATAAGCATAACAATCACATATAAACATATATTGCGAAATAGTATGGCTCCTTCATAGACGTTCTTCTAGGTAGGCTTCAACTCTGATGACCATCTAGGAACTCCATTTTATTTGTCACGCCGGGACACCAAGCCACCAACCTGATCTCTATTATCCAACTACTACAACTAGTAATGAATTTTACATAGAGTCACAATTCGAAACGCAGGTCGTTATACATTATAATGATAGCTCTTTGGCACCTGCCGGCTGACAAACATGACACGCATGCCAAGTATAATTTACACACATGCATCACATACACACGAGCCATACTATTCACATCAAACCTGCAAAACAAAGTTATGCATAAAATCGCATTCTACCGGTTTGTGTGATCGTGTATGAAATACAAGGTGCTACGCACACGGCGGTCCCATCGATCATCGTGAGTCCAATTCGGATTTACGTTTCATTGTTAACCCCGATGGTGGATACCGACCGGTGGGGGTAGGTTGTGTCACGACCTCATTGACTCCGATCATCACAAAACATAGCCACTTCAATCCCCATGTGCAATTGATCTCATCAACCATGCACATAACTGATTTCACAAACAACAATAGATCTCATCTGTTGTCTCCACATATCTAATATGCATACGATCTGAATCCAAATCCTATAGCAGAGGCTCTGATACCACTGTTGGGATCTACGGTAGGGTGCGTCGACTGCAAATGAAAATTTCCTACGAGCAGAACATCCAAGAACATGCTACAGGAGATGGATCATAGATTGTTACCACTAGACGCGCAGTGCCGTGTAGCAGAAGTAGAGTTGAGGCAGCGCGTTCTCGGAGTCGTCTCATGTTTCCGGAGTCGTCTCCTCCTTGCCGGTTTCCCACATAGCCATTCGGATCCCGCGAACAGGTTCGCCGGAGCGGCGCAAGTGCATCGCCTCTAACGGTATCCGCGCATGCAGGAGGGACATCGTGCGGTGGACTGCTAGGTCCGATCACACAACCCGTGGCGAGTGGAGGTGGCTAGTTGCAACACATGCAAAGCCCTAATGACGGCGCCGAAGCGATCCCCCCTTGAGTGTGCCGCACCTCCACTTTATATAGGTGTCTGTCACGGGCTCAACACTTGGGCCTCGCACGGACCCTAAATCCCACAAGTCTACTCAGCCACAATCCGAATATAGTTCGGATCACATCCGAATAGTGTCCTCGGATCTGACCTTGTAGGTTCCTTCCCTAAAGCGCGCGACCCCTTAGGTTCAAGTCAGCTTGGTCGTAGTTCAGATCACCTCCAAACTGCACAGTTGGTAGCGGCCTCTAGCAAGGCGTGCCAAACACCAAGCAGACTATGAAGCTGGTTAGGCGAACCTGTACAACGTGTCACACTTCTGTTCCCTTTGCCACACGATATATGTTGTTGGGCTCAAGGCGAGATTGTCATCCTTGTGCTAGCCCAACCTCTTTCTCGTTTTAGTGATGCTGACCACTATCCGGATTATCTCATAATCCTTGTCACATGGCCATGCTCATCCTAGTCGGATCACACGAGGGGCCCAGAGTATTTCTCTCCTGACCGGAGGGGCAAATCCCATCTTGCTCGACCACGTCTCGCAGCATGGGTCTGGACAAGCCCGAAACCTACCTTTGTAACTACCCAGTTACGGAGTAGCGTTTGGTCGGCCCAAAGTAGGTCTGTCACCATCCCGAGCATATGCGTCAGCTCAGGTCTTAGGACATAGAACGTATGTTGTACTAGAGACTCACAGATAACATATCGCTGCGTCTCATAGTTGGGTCTGTCCGACTCGGACCTCATCTCGGCTCGAATCCGACTACGTCGAATCCGACCAGACCTTTCCAAGTCCATATTATCCGGTTAGCATCCAATGCTCCATGGCTAGTGAGACCAAGGCATCGACCGTGTCATATGCTAGTCTAGTTGGCTACACATCCACATAGCCCTTTCGACTAGGGACCTTTTAGGACAGTTATCATATAATGCATAGTCCCACAGACAAGTCACGTACTTGCTGATACACATCATTGATAATGTCCATGGACTATCTTTATTCATAAACACATAGGACATATCATCACACATGATTGCCTCTAGGGCATATCTCCAACACTGGGAAGCAACACCGGGACTCTGGACGGATCCGAAGTTGGAGTCGCTCCGGCGCCGTGAACAACGGCGGCGTGAATCGGCTCTGGTACGGTTCACGCGGTCTTCGTCGAGGCAGCTCCAGTAGCACTGAGTAAGAGGCACATGACCCAGTGCATGATAGCAAATGGACAGCATCTCCGGCATTAGGGAGGAGGTGGCTGTGAAATTGCTGCGGTGGGGGGCACCATGGAGGAGGGGCTAAGGTTTCGTAGCTCGGGAGAAGGGAGCTTCCGGAGAGAAGGTGATTTGGCGCCCATGAGGTATGAATGGGGGGGGGATTGGGAGGGGAGTGGAACCATGACTTACGGACGCATTTGTCTGAAATGTGAGGGGGAGTTACAGTTCTACCCCTGCCTTTAGGCTTCTCGGCTTGGGTCTGTGTACTGATGGTCAGGGATAGTAGAGTAACTTTGCTTCTCTCCAAATAGTGCGCGGGAGCGATTTCAGGTGAGGAGGGCGTGTTTTGAAATATAATGGGCGCGAGCGATTTCGGGCGAGGAGAGCGTGTTTTGAAATAGTGGGCGCGAGCTATTTCGGGCAAGGAGAGCGTGTTTTGCCGACCATGGTTTATGAATTATTCGACGCATGTCATTTCGGCCGAGGAGAAGGCGTGCTTGGATGAAGTTACGAACCTACCCTCGATGTACAATGGGCCAATTGATGCGTGTCCCACATAAGACGGTAATTCCGCATCTCCCATTTATTTGCTTGGGCAAATTCAACCGAGCAGAGGATGTTTATCGGTTCATTCAAATTTTGGGAGAACGAGCATTCACGTCTACCTTACCAAGTCGATTCGAATCAATTTTTGAAATATTAGCTTGACACTTCTTTTTTAGATGAAGAGATGATGCTCAGGAGTAATGTGTTTTTACATGCTCGTTGCTAGAGATTTACTATATGACAAATAGTTGACCCACTCAAAAACGGGAATCAATCCCAAAATGAAATATCTCGATTCAATGAAATAGCTCGTTCACCAGGTCAAAATAGTGAACTAAATCCAAAATTGAACACCTCAATCGAGTAGCATGTTGTACAGTATTATAGTACTCCATGAACATGTTGAAAGTCAAATTAATGAACTTGTTTGATGTATGCATATATCCGTTCATGTGCGGATTGCAGACAACATGTTGTCCAATTTAAATTTTTGAATGCAAGTCTATATTGAAACATGGTTTATATCAGTCTTTCATGCATAAAACGTGACCTTCCCCTCTCCCGGACTCCAGCTCTCTCTCTCTCTCCGACAATCTTCAATTATGTCACACGCATCCAACACACAAACCTTGTTGGTCCCTCTCCCTTTCTCTCCATCTCTCTCTCTCTCTTTGTGTCTCTGTGTGTGTGTGTGTGGGGGGGGGGAGTCCTAGATTAGGGGGTATCCGGACAGCCGGACTATATACTTTGGCTGGACTATTGGACTATGAAGATACAAGATTGAAGACTTTGTCCCGTGTCCGGATGGGACTCTCCTTTGCGTGGAAGGCAAGCTTGGCGATTCGGATGTTAGATCTCCTTCTCTGTAACCGACTCTTTGTAACCCTAGGCCCCTCCGGTGTCTATATAAACCGGAGGGTTTAGTCTGTAGGACAAGGACAATCATAATCCTAGGCTAGCTCTTAGGGTTTAGCCTCTACGATCTCGTGGTAGATCAACTCTTGTAATAATTGTATCATCAAGATCAATCAAGCAGGAAGTAGGGTATTACCTCCATCGAGAGGGCCCGAACCTGGGTAAAACATCGTGTCCCCTGCCTCCTGTTACCATTAGCCTTAGACGCACAGTTCGGGACCCCCTACCCGATATCCGCCGGTTTTGAAACCGATATTGGTGCTTTCATTGAGAGTTCCACTGTGTCGTCGCGATAAGGCTTGATGGCTCGTCTCATTGTCAAGGACAACATCACCTCTGGGGGAGCCCTGGCTCTAGGCCAAACTCTCCGGCTGGGCGGCTTCGTCATGACCGCCCGATCGGCTGTCGTGCCGACAATGACTTCTTAGGTCATCAAAAACAGCCTCCACGTTGATTCGGAACTCGCTGAATAGGTGGACCCAATGGAGCTCTCCTCCCTTAATGAGCTCTTGGATCGCATTGCCGCTCTAGGCGTCGCTGCGGACTATGACCGGATCGGGCTTAAACCCGACCAAAGGGAGATTTACTCTCCGCCGGTCACCCATGAGATAGCGGTAGTGGAAGAGCATCGTACTAGTTCTCCCTCTATTTTGAGGATGAACTATGTCCGGATTTCCGAGCTCTCTGAGCCGGATACCCGCCCGCAGGAGGACATGACCCAAACCCCGAATTTAGGATCGGGCAGCGGGCCGAAGAAATTGGGCAACATCCCGGAGCCCGAGACGCTAAGCTCGGAAGCTTCTCTTCCCCTGGGTCTCAGATTGGGTCAGGATTCGGACTTAAATCCGCCCACCCACCCAGATTTATTCAATCTTTCTCATATCAGACAAGAGCCCCAAGATACAATACATCACTACTGGACCAGATTCCTCCTTGTGATAAACAAGGTCAAGGACTGTCGCGACAAGGACGCAATCTCACTCTTTTGCAAAAATTGCACGGGCAAAGGGATCCTCAACGCTATAAGTCGCCGTGACATAGTACACTTTGCTGACTTAGCGGCCATAGTACAGAAGTACAGCGTGATGGAAAGCGCCTAGAAAACCCAAACAAACTTCTAGGACAATCCGGCTCTCAATAAACCCTTCGTCCGAACGAAAAGGGTAAACTCTCGCAAGTCGCCCGATTCAATTAGCAAAAAACCAAGGCCCAGGGCAGGGCGTGGAACCATATTGGAGGAATGGATCAATGGGCCATGCAAAATTCACAGCACGCCAGATACCATACCAACACATAGCCTTAGAGCATGTTGGATACTCCGGCAGGTAGCGAAGAGCGGCGAGGATCTCCTCATCAACCATATTGCAGAACAACATCCAGCCGAGAATAACAATGCAGTACTGCCAGTCTTCGAGACTTTTGCCTCAAATAATAGGCGCAAGCGAGCTCTCCGTAGCCTCGCCGAAGTTTGCCAGGTGGCAACAATAAATCCTTGGAGCGACACGGCCATAACTTTCAATGCCAGTGACGAACCTCAATTTCGAACAGTTCGGGCACCAGCCGCCTTGGTCCTTAGTCCAATCATGGACGGATTCCAGCTCACTAAAGTGCTCATGGATGACAGAAGTGGATTAAACCTCATCTACGAGGAAACCCTCAACAAGATGGAAATTGATAAGAGCCGCATCGAGCGAAGCAGCACGACCTTCAGGGGAATCATCCCTAGTCAGGAGGCACGGTGTGCGGGAGAAATAACACTGGATGTGGTATTCAGCACGCCGAAGAATTCAGGTCCGAAGAAATCACGTTCCAAGTGGCCCCATTCAGCAGCGGATACCACGCCCTCTTAGGGCGGGACACATTCAAGAGCTTTCAAGCTATACCCCATTATGGGTACATGAAGCTCAAAATGCCCGGACCCAATGGAATCATCACTCTAGCTAGTGATCCGGACATCGCACTCCGCGCCGAAAATAAAACTGCCGCACTAGCCCTGGAGGCATTATCCGAAGCCCTCGCGACCGAAGAACTAACAACGCTGTGCGCCGTAGTGGACAGAGACAACGTGATACTCGACAAGCGACCCAAGTCCACCTCTGTCAAGCCCGCAGATGAGATAGTCAAATTTCAGGTCCACCCAACGAACCCCACAAAGACAGCTCCCATTGGGACACAGTTGAACCCCACAATGGACGCCGCACTGCGAGATTTCCTACGTGAGAATTGGGACACCTTCACCTGGCATCCTTCAGACATGTTGGGCATCCCACACAGGCTGGCCGAACATAGCCTCAATATACTGAAAGGATACAAGCCAGTCAAGCAGACTCTTAGACGCTTCTCAGAGCCTAAGCGACAAGCCATGGGAGAAGAGCTAGCCAAGCTACTCGAGGACGGATTCATCAGAGATATAAAACATTCGGATTGGCTAGCAAACCTGGTAATGGTACCAAAGAAGGACAAATCCTGGCGCCTATGTGTTGATTTCAAAGACCTCAATAAGGCTTGCCCTAAGGATCCCTTTCCCCTCCCTCGCATTGACCAAATCATCGACGCCACCGCAGGATACGGCTCACTGTGTTTCCTCGATGCATATTCCGGATACCATCAGATAAAGATGGCGGAATCCGACCAAGCCGCAACGGCCTTCATAACGCTATATGGCCCCTTCTGTTTCAACACAATGCCTTTCGGGCTCAAAAACACCGGCGCAACCTATCAACGCATGATTCAGACATGCCTGGAGAAGCAAATCGGCAAAACAGTGGAGGCATACGTGGACGACGTGGTCATCAAAACAAGACACGTCGAAACTTTAATAGACGACTTGAGACTCACGTTCGAAAACCTCCGAACATACGACATCAAGCTCAACCCGGAAAAATATGTCTTCAGCGTACCCTCCTGGAAGCTGCTAGGCTTCATCGTTTCCAATAGAGGAATCAAAGCAAATCCGGCAAAAATCCGAGCTCTGTCACAGTTGGCTATCCCAACAGACCTCAAGCAAATCCAGAAACTAACTGGATGTGTGGCTGCCTTAAGCCGCTTTATCTCCCGATTAGGAGAAAAGGCACTACCTCTTTATCGCCTTCTTCGACGCACCGAACACTTCGAATGGACGGATCCGGCCACGACCGAACTGGAAGAGATAAAAGCCCTATTGGCCAGCAATCCATTCCTGACCGTGCCAAATATTGGCAAACCCATGCTATTATACATAGCTGCAATACACCAGGTTGTAAGCGCAGTGCTCGTCATCGAACGAGAAGCAGACGGACACAAGTTCCCGCTTAAAAAGCCGGTATATTACGTGTCCACTGTCCTCACTCCATGCAAATCCCGATACCCACACTATCAAAAGATAGCGTACGTGGTCTTCATGGCATCCCGGAAGCTACGACACTACTTCCAAGAGTGTTCGGTCACGGTGGCCTTTGAAGTACCACCCAATGACATAATAAATAACCGCGACGCCACGGACAAGATTGCCAAATGGGCTATCGAGATCCTTCCGTTCGACATAACATACAAACGACGACGATCCATCAAGTCGCAAGTACTGGCTGACTTTGTCGCCGAATGGACAGAAGCCGAACTCGCTAAAGAGTACGGCGCGTACTCCAATTGGAGCATGCACTTCGACGGCTCTAAAATGCTGGCCGGATTGGGAGCAGGCGTTGTCCTGACATCTCCCACTGGAGACACGGTCCAATACGTACTCCAAATATTATACACAGACTCGAACAATGCGGCTGAATATTAGGCTCTTTTGCATGGTCTCCGGATGGCAGTCTCTATGGGCATCTAACACCTAGAAGTGCGCTGGGACTCGAACCTCGCAATATCACAAGTAAATGGAGACTTCGATGCCAAGGAACCGAAAATGGCGGCCTATCGTAATGCCGTCCTCAAAATATCAGCTCGGTTCAAGGGGCTCGAATTTCACCATGTGATCCGAGAAAACAATGAAGCGACGGATATCCTCGCCCGCATCGGCGCTAAACGTGACCCCATACCACCTAATATCTTCTTGGAAAGGTTGTGCAAGCCATCCGTGGTATGGGAAGGGGAGACTGGCAATACCATCCCGGCTCCGAACACAGCCCCAGATTCTGAACCATCTGATGTAATCGGAGGCTTTGCCACCGAAATAACACCTTCAGCCCACGAAATCATGTCTGTCATCGCCCCATGGACCAAACCCTTCTTAGCCTACCTAAATATGCAAGAGCTCCCCGAGGACCAAAATGAGGCACGTTGTATTGTGCGATGTTCCAAGGCCTACAAAGTCCATGAGGGAGAGCTCTATAAGAAAAGCGCCACCGGAGTGCTCCAAAGATGCATCTCCAAAGAGGAAGGGCGGCAACTCTTAGCTGAAATCCATGCCGTACTTGGCGGGCACCACGCTGCAGCTCGGGCACTTGTAAGCAAGGCCTTCCGTACAGGTTTTTACTGGCCGACAGCCCGGGTAGATGCACAGGACCTTGTCCAACATTGCATCGGTTGCCAACTCTTCGCCAATCAGAGCCATATGCCCCCTAACGCTCTCCAAACAATCCCCATAACTTGGCCCTTCGTGGTCTGGGGGCTGGATATGGTCGGACCTCTTAAAGGGGGAAGCCATAAGAAAAAATACTTATTGGTCATGATGGACAAGTTCACCAAATGATAGAAGCCAAACTTAAAATGGCCGAATCCGGACCAGTGATAGACTTCATATCAAGGGTTGTACACTGTTACGGTGTCCCCCACAGCATCATCAGTGACAATGGCTCAAATTTCACAGCTAATGAGGTGAAAAATTGGTGCGACAACATGGCCATCAAGCTCGATTACGCCTCTGTCTATCACCCCCAAACAAATGGTCAAGTCGAACATGCAAATAGTCTCATCATGAGCGGCATCAAACCCAGACTAGTGCGATCCTTGAAGGAATCAGACACACATTGGGTTGAGGAGCTCGACTCCATACTCTGGGGGCTGCGAACCACGCCGAATCATACCACCGGATATACACCATTTTTATGGTGTACGGTGCAGAAGCAGTGCTACCCTGCGACATAATCCATGACTCACCTCGCGTGCGCATGTACGAAGAGAAGGAAGCCGAACTAGATCGGCAGGACAACTTAGATGCGCTAGAGGAGGAGCGTGACGTCGCAAAAGCCCATTCCACATTCTATCAGCAGTAGGCTCGAAGGTATCAAAGCAGAGAAGTACGGGCCAAAACTTATAACGTTGGCAAACTAGTTCTATGCCTACCGGAGAAGAAGAAGGACAAGCTCAAACCCAAGTGGGGGGGGGGGGTCCCTTCATCATTGATAATTTTCTCACCGGAGGAGCGTACCATCTGCGCAATACATCTGATAACAGACTCGAGTTGAGCCCATGGAACGCGGCCAGACTCCGAAGATTCTACGCCTAGTGCCGAACTTAGTGCTCGTCTCCTTACCTCCGCTCTTTCAATTATGTCCTCCTTCTTCCTTTCTCGCCCTCTTTACCTTTTTCACATAAAGCCTTAAATACTATACGGATGCTTTGATTGCTCCGGCCGCGCTACGCGTGCTC
Source organism: Triticum aestivum (assembly GCF_018294505.1). Lineage (NCBI taxonomy): Eukaryota > Viridiplantae > Streptophyta > Magnoliopsida > Poales > Poaceae > Triticum > Triticum aestivum. The sequence continues at coordinate 640,401,494 of NC_057801.1, forward strand.
ACTATACCTGGGGGATTCCTATACAGAAGCTAAATATAATTACTTTAATGGCTTCCTGCCAACCACATATGCGTTTTCTTTCCATATGTGCCTTTTCTTCACCATTATATGCATCGATATGACTTAAGTTTTGGCCATGCTGGGTTGCCTGGCTCTTGTGTTTATGCCCTACATTCCCGTTAATTTGGCTAGGGCATAAGGGGAGCACCTCTGCGATTGTTACTGCCGGTTCAGCCGGATGTGTACCTCAGACTGGGTGAAGCCGAAAGCTAGCGTTCTTAAGGGAATATTCGGTTGGTGAACAAAAGATGTTTTTCATTTATTACAACGTGAATCCCCAGATGTTTTGTATCTTGTGCTTCTGTTTGCAGTTCGGACATGCACATCGATGCATGCGTACCCACGGAAAGGAACCCCTAACGGAACTATTCTCTCTGGAAGACGTTTCTTACTATCCATGTAATGTACCATAACTAGTTGGGTACTTGTTTGTTCAAGCACTTATGACCCCTACGCCTGGTTTCCACGCATACCCCAGTTTTACATAACTATGCGGGTATTCGGATACACTTCGGACTGTCGGGTCCGGAGGCTGAAGCGAAAAGGTCCGCCATGACAAATGATTTACAATCCAGCCAGGGGCTAAAAAGTCCATTGAAGTACATAGTCACTTGGACTGGCTAAATTCTTCTTCTATACCATCCAACAAGCTGCCTAGCCTACAATCCTGTTGGGAATACTTTGCAGCTAATGCTACTTGGTCATACACCAGACTTACGGGAATCTCATTCCCATTTGGCCCCAGAGGTCCGACTTCGGCCATAGAAGCGTTTTCACCATGGCCCAGGCTTCCCTTGCACCTTGACGGTAGGCTAATACCTTCCATAACCGGAAGCGCCACCGTGCTCCTTTAAGCATATCCACAAGCTCCCCCATGCCTCCTGGCAGGGAAGAGGACGGTCACAAGGCCTGGGCAATACCCTGCATCACCTGCCGAGCTCGTTCATGCAGTTGTGAAAGATCTTGCAGCAAATCACCTGCAGAACTGGGCATCTCCTCTTCAGGACGGCCTGTCAACATACCTACAGACATAACTCTGTCAGTTTGCTTCCTCGCCGAACTGTTCTATAGTTCATTTAAGCACTTACTATAAATGCCACGTCGAAGCCTCCTGTTCTCCTTTACGGAGTCAGCAAGCTGAGCTCGAACATCTGCCAATTCGACGCTCAGTTGGATATTGGCATCTTGGAGATTATTTTTCTCTTGAATAACCTGCGTTAGCATGCGCTCGCCCGCCTTCAGCTGACTTCGCAGATGTAGCTCACTATCTTTCACGATCTTCGGATTCTCTCCGGGATTGTCTGTAGAATCTTTTGTTAGATTTGTAAACCATGCCAAATAAATAACTGGTATACATCCTTACAAATTCCTTTATCAAGGAAAGTATTACCAGAAGAGGCCTTTTGGGATTCCCCTAGTCCGGCAACTGCGGCCTTTAGCTGGGTCTTGCATTCCTCCAGCTCCTGAGATAAATGGGCATTCTTCTCTACAAGAACCTATGCATACAATGATCCTTAAATCAGTTGTGCCAACTGTTTCAAGTCTCAGGGGATACTACTACACATACTTACCAAATTTTCTTACCCGTATATCCTTCGCATACTGGTCCGTTGCTCTGGCAAGTCCATCTTGAGCGGCGCGGATATATGCGTCTCCGGAGTTGAAGGCATTGAACGCCTCCTCGGAAAAAATACCATTGCGGAGTACGGCCCGTCTGCGCCGGTGATTCATGGTGCTCTCCACTTCGGAATTTGTAGTGGAAAGCCTGCCCGCATCCTCTGTAGGAGGACAATTCAGCATTGTCCCCACGTCAGGCTTGACCCGTGAGTCTGGTTCAGGAATATGGCTGCTTGAGGCATGGCCGGCAGGGTCTCCGGATATGGCCCGGCGGCTACTCTTTCTGCCAGGACATATTGAAAATTGTCACATTTCAACAGAAATAATCACGGAGCAAGTTTAATTTTTACCTCTGCGCCGACGTCTCAATCCTAACATCCTTCCTCTTAAGCTTGCCCGGCCCGGGTGCCCTTTGCTGATGAGCCCCCGCGGGCTCAGCACGGCGTCCCGATGGTCGTTTCTATAAAAATGCAACATATGCGTGTAAGGTACGACATAATTCGGAAGTGAGGGCTCCGGCTTTACTTACATTCAACACTGGGAGCAGCCCGGGATAATCGGCGAGGATGGCCACCAAGGCGCCGTCACGGCTTTCTTGATAGAATGTCCCGTCGACAAGCTCCACAGATATATCCGGATCTTCTTCAAGTCCGGGGTCAAGAGACCAGCCCGAATCCTCTAGCTGCGGAGGTGGGCTGTTGAACTCCCTCATAGCCCTTTTCAGTTCCTGCTTTAAAAATAGCAAGGTGAATGTTGGTGACAAAGGACACAAGAATGAATAGAGTCGAGTAAAGAATGACAGCTTACCCAGCTTGGGGGGTTGTACATGGAAAATCCATCCCATGGCTTAATGCGGAGGAACTCCTCTTCTTCTCCTTTGTATAAATTGAACAATATTCTCGCCAAAGCGGTGGCTGAGTCCGGACCTTTATGACCGCAATGGGTGGCGCCGTCTTCTCCGTTGAAGTGCCACATGGGTTTCCCCCGATATTGAAGTGGTTGCACCCCCCGCATTATGCATATTGACATAACTTCTATTATTGTCAGTCCTGATTGGGCCAGTATTTTTATCCTACCCATCAGATAGAGAACTTCTCTGTCATCTTCCTCCTGGGGGCTCCGAGGGCGCCAACTTTGGCGTTTCTTTAGCGAGGCGTTGGTGACCTCAAGAAGGCCTATCCGAACTGGGTTCGGAAGGGGAACATCATCTACATAAAACCACTCCGAAGGCCAGTCTTTGGATGCCTTCTTTGGAGTGCCGGACAGGTATCCAGTCTGGGCGACGCGCTATATTTTGGCTCCGCCCACTTGATATATAGATCCCTCCTGATTGCGAGGGACGAGGCAGAATAGCCTCTTCCGTAACTCGAAATGAGTTTCGCAGCCCAGAAATAGCTCGCAGAGGGCAACGTAACCTGCGATGTGCAGCATGGAGGTAGGAGTGAAGTTGTGCAGCTGGAGGTCGTAGAACTCCAGGAGCCCGCAGAGGAATGGGTGGATTGGAAACCCAAGTCCTCTCAGCAAATATGGGACAAGGCATAACCGCTCCCCCAGGATGGGTTAGGAAAGTTCTCCGCTTGCTCCCCGCCGATATAGGTGGCTAGTCCGGCTCGGATAGAGACCATGTATGCAGGTGGAAGAAACCCTTGGGTCTGCAACTCTACTAAACGGCTATGGGGGACTGAACACTTTTTCCAATCACCCGGCGTAGAGATACGAGAGCAAGAGGAGGAGCCGCGGAGACTGGCCATGATGGAATGATTTTCCGGACGCGCTCTGTTGAATGCTTGCTTGGGGGAAGATGGTGAGATTTGGATTTGAGGATCCCCGTCTCTTCAAATAGACGGTTCACTTACAGGGTCAGGGTGGCAAATGTAAAAATGCCCCGGCTCCTCGTATTTGCTCGACACGTGGAGATAGCCATTATTGAAGCACAAAAGCCGATGAGTACAACAATAATGGGAAGCCGGACACTGTTCACTATGACAAGTACTCTGGATTTGAAGAAGAACCTGCCTTGCAATGCCGAAGACAATCTGCGTGCCAGACTCATCGTCATTGAATCCTGATTCGGGGACTACTGAGGGAGTCCTAGATTAGGGGGTATCCGGATAGCCGGACTATATACTTTGGCCGGACTATTGGATTATGAAGATACAAGATTGAAGACTTCGTCCCATGTCCAGATGTGACTCTCCTTTGCGTGGAAGGCAAGCTTGGCAATTCGGATGTTAGATTTCCTTCTGTGTAACTAAATTTGTGTAACCCTAGCCCCCTCCGGTGTCTATATAAACCGGAGGGTTTAGTCCGTAGGACAAGGACAATCATAATCCTAGGCTAGCTCTTAGGGTTTAGCCTCTACGATCTCGTGGTAGATCAACTCTTGTAATACTCATATCATCAAGATCAATCAAGCAGGAAGTACGGTATTACCTCCATCGAGAGGGCCCGAACCTGCGTAAAACATCGTGTCCCCTGCCTCCTGTTACCATTAGCCTTAGATGCACAGTTTGGGACCGCCTACCCGAGATCCGCCGGTTTTGACACTGACATGGGGGTCTTTCTAGTTCGCATGCATATATACTCAATCTATAGGTCTCTCTCACACACTATGTATGATACTCTAGTCCAAGCTAGATATATTGGGTGCACTCATCGTATGCACACAAATTCCTTGGCTTGTTGCCTGTAACTCTCTCACGCACCACTCTATCGTCTCGGAGCTCTTCCCCCTCTCTCTCAAACTCTCCATCTACCTGGGTCACACATACACATGCATATCTCCCTTGCACTCGATAGGCCCATCTAAAACTCTATCTCTCTCCCTCGTTCTCTCTCCATCTCACACGCACACACACACGCACACACACAATCTCATGCCTAGCTAGCCAAGTATGATGGTCTCTCACTCAATTGCAGGCACACGCAGTCCCCCCTATATGTATATGACTAGCTAATCTTAGCCTCCATCACAAACATGTGCATGGTCTATCTCGATTTTCGTTGAGGCATCTTTCTATCGTGCATGTACCCCCCTCGATCTCCCATCCATATAGTCCCCTCACGATCTCGAGGGATCTCTCTATCACAAACACACCCTCTCTCCCTCCCCATGCGTCCATGTTCTCCATGTGTCCCTCTCGACCTTTGTTCCTTGTTGGCCAGACCTCTATTGAACATGTGCTATAGGGGTGTCTCTCTCAGTTGCAAACAATCACGCACTAGTTATCTTCATGTATCTCCTTGCCTCACTTTTCTATCTCGGAGATGCATGCGTGATATGTTTGCATAAGAAACGAAAAAACACACACTCTCTCTACTTTATCATTTGTTGTCACTTTCTCTTTCATACACATACTCTTTTTGCACACTTACTCATTCTCCTTCACACGCACTTGATCTCTCTCGACTTAGGCACTCTCCTCGGTCCATAGCATATAGATTTATTGAAAAGTCAAACATCACAAAGTTGGACCATGTACGTGGAGAAAAACAATTACACATAGAACGGCAAACATATACCATTAGATTCACCATGAGATGTAGTTTCATATGATGTATCTTTGGTATTGTAGATATAAATAACATTAGCGTAAACCTGATCAAAGTTTCCAAACTTTGACTTCTAAAAATAATTACATGCACTGCATTATCAAACGGATGGAATATCACTTTCCCCCTCTCAGCTATCTGATGCACCACTCAGCCTTATCGGGGCTCCTCAATCTCTCTCAAACTTTATATCTCCCTGGTTCACACATACACATGTCTCGCTCGGGCTATACATATAGACCCATCCAACACTCTCCGCCCTTGTTCTCTCTCTATGTGACACGCACCCCCCTAAGTATCATAATCCCTCACTCCATCATAGGCGCAAGAACTCCCCCCTAAGTATGATTATCTCTCACTAGCCATCAGGAACACACATATTGTCTCCTTCCATCCATACGTCTATCTTGATATCTCTTGGGGTATCTTCTATCACGCACACACCTTGATGTAGGGTGGAACCCTAGGTGGATGATCTTTCACGTTTGGAGGGATCCTACGAGGAATCATGACAAACACACGGAAGCACAACAGGGAAACATGGGGAAAACGAGAGGAAGAATCACTAAACCGACATAGAATCAATCACACGAGTGCTAGATCACCGACAACATAGAGTAACATAAGATCCACGATCAACTAAGGTAAGGATACATAGGAACAGTTCTTCTCCGTACGGAGGTCTTGAGGGTCTTCCCTAGAAAGGGGTCTTGAATCCGCTTGGGGGATCTTCTCCGAAGAGGTCCTGAGCTCCGAGGAGAAATAGCCAAGTGGATGAGCAAGGCTCTCACACAAAATATGAGATAAACCTATGCTACCCGTACCAGGAGGTGGGGGCATCCTATTTATAGTCTTAGTGCAAATGGAAGTCAAAACGAAGGGGTACAAGGGCTCCAGCCCGCACGTTCGGTCACTCAGGAGTCGGACGTCCGGAGGCTCGGGACGGTCCGGTCGTCCGGGCGCGCTCGGACGTCCGTCGTTTCAGCTCTGGTGTAGGCGCGTTGGTCGTCCGTAGATGGTCGGATGTCCGGAGCTTCTGGAGGGGCCGGACGTCCGGAGGCTGTCGGTCTTCCGTAGTTTTGGCTCGGGTGTTGGTCGTCCGATCGTCCGGAGCGTCTCGGACATCCGTAGATTCGGTTTGGGTGGCCTGGTACCGGACGTCCGGAGGGTCCGGTTGTCCGTGTCCTGGGACTCGTCGGACGTCCGGACAGGGTCGAACGCCGATGCCTGTAGCTTCTGCTACAGCTCTTCTTCTTGTCCATCATGCTTGGGGTCCTCGCCGTCTTGGCTCTTGCAAGTAGTAGATCCTTGGCTCACCTCCATGTACCTGATTACACATAGAGTCTCCGAATGAGGTAGTAGCCATGTCTTGTGAGTAGTAAGAGGGAGTTCGGAGAGGAGCGAGTTCACCTTATCTTCGATAGCCTTAGCTCGGGCTCTTGTCATGGGTCCAAGTGGTGTTGAGGGAGATGTAGGCACGTCCATGGGGATGAGCGAGGGATGCTCCGCATCATCTCCCCCCCCCTTGGGAGAGATCCGACCTCGGATCAAAAGGTGCATCACCATGGAAAGGTGCGAGGTCCTTGACGTTGAAGATGTCGCTCATGTTGTACTTGCCTCGTGGTAGGTCGATCTTGTAGGCGTTGTCGTTGTAGCGTGCTAGAACCTTGAAAGGTCCGTCGGCGCGAGGGAGAAGCTTGGACTTGCATTCGTTGGGGAAGCGGTCCTTGCGAAGATGTAGCCACACTAGATCACCAATGTTGAATACCATGGGTTGCTTGTTGATGTTGAGCTTGGTCGCTAGTCGTTGTACTTGGCGCTCGATGGTGTGCCTTGTATCTTCATGCATCTTCTTGATGTAGCTTGCACGAGCGCTTGCATCGAGGTTGGTTCGCTCTTGTAGAGGAAGAGGTAGAATGTCCAATGGGGACAAAGGTTGAAACCGTAGACGACCTCGAAAGGGGACTTGCTGGTCGTGGAATGTCTTGCACGGTTGTAGGCATACTCGGCGATGGGTAGACATGCCTCCCACTCCTTGATGTTCTTCTTGATCAACACGCGAAGTAGAGTGGAGAGTGTACGGTTTGTCACCTCCGTTTGGCCGTCGGTTTGAGGATGGTATGCCGAAGAGAACAATAGCTTGATTCCGAGCTTGGCACATAGGGTCTTCCAAAAGTAACTCAAGAACTTGACGTCACGATCCGAGAGAATCGTCTTTGGCAATCCATGAAGTCGCAAGATTTCCCTACAAAAGAGATTGGCAATATGTGAAGCATCGTCTATCTTGTTGCAAGGAATGAAATGTGCCATCTTAGAAAATCTGTCCACAACAACAAAGACGGAATCCTTGCCATTTTGAGTTCTAGGCAAACCAAGTACAAAATCCATGCTAATGTCTTCCCAAGGTTGATAAGGAATGGGAAGGGGCATGTAAAGACCATGGGATTGAGCTTTAGACTTAGCTTTGCGACATGTAGAGCAACGGTTGGTGAAGCATGATACATCACGAAACATCTTGGGCCAAAAGTAGTTCTTGGAGAGCGTGGTGAAAGTCTTGTCGTGTCCAAAGTGTCCCATTAGTCCACCTCCATGAGCCTCTTGCAAAAGTAGCAAACGAAGAGAAGACTCGGGAATGCAAAGTTTATTAGCTCTCATAAGATAATCATCCTTTATGTAATATGGTTCCCAAGATGTGTGTGTCAAACACTTAGCATAAGGAATAGCAAAAGAATGATCATGCTCATACAAGTCTTTTATGTGCTCAAAACCAATAACATTCAACTCAAGTTGAGTGACAAGCATGCATATGCGTGAAAGTGCATCCGCAACAACATTTTATTTACCCTTAATGTACTTGATCACATAAGGAAAAGATTCAATGAATTCACTCCATTTGGCATGACGATTGTTCAATTTAGTTTGACCTTTTAAGTACTTAAGCGTTTCATGATCGGTATGAATGACAAACTCATGAGGTCTAAGATAATGTTCCTAAACATATAGCACACGTACTAAAGCATACAATTGTTTGTCATAAATGGGATAATTGAGTTGAGCACCGGAGAGTTTTTCACTAAAATAAGCAATGGCTCGTTTTTCTTGCATTAAAACTCCGCCAATTCCGGTACCACTTGCATCACAATGAACCTCAAAAGTTTTGTCAAAGTTGGGCAAAGCAAGAATCGGAGCATGAGTAAGTAAAGACTTGAGCTCATCGAAAGCGGTGGATTGCAAAGATCCCCAAACAAAAGGAGCATTCTTCTTACTCAAATCATGTAAAGGAGCGGCAATTGTGCTAAAGTTTTTCACAAAGCGGCGGTAAAATCCTGCAAGACCAAGAAAACTTCTCACTTCTTGTAAATTGGTTGGTTGGGGCCAAGTTTTAATCGCTTGAATCTTAGTTTCATCAACATGGACACCCTTGGAAGAGACAACAAAACCCAAGAAAACCACTTTGTCAACGCCAAAAGTGCATTTTTTCAAGTTCGCATAAAGGCTTTCCTTTCGGAGGGTTTGCAACACAGATTTAACATGATTAATGTGCTCTTTCATGGTTTTGCTAAACACAAGGATATCATCAAAGTAAACCACAACGAAGACTCCAATGTAAGGTCTAAGCACATGATGCATAAGACGCACGAAAGTTCCAGGTGCTTCCGACAAACCCATAGGCATCACTAACCACTCATATAAACCAAATTTTGTTTTTAAAGCAGTTTTCCATTCATCACCTTCTTGTATGCGGATTTGATAATAGCCACTTTTAAGATCAATTTTGGAGAAAAAGTTGGCTCCGCTAAGTTGATCAAGCATATCATCTAAGCGAGGAATGGGGTGCCTATAACGAACGGTAATGGCATTTATGGTTCTACAATTGGAACACAAGCGGAAACTTCCATCGGGTTTAGGCACAAGTATAACGGGAACGGCACATGGGCTTAAGCTTTCACGTACATGACCGTTGTCGATGAGTTGTTGTACTTGCCGTTGAATCTCCTTGGTTTCTTCGGGATTGACACGGTATGGAGCTTTGTTTGGAAATGGCGCTCCGGGGATGAGGTCGATTTGATGCTCAATGCCTCGTAGTGGAGGTAGACCCGGAGGTAGCTCATCGGGGAAAACATCTTTGAATTCCTGCAAAAGAGATTGAAACACTAAAGGTAACTCGTGAGAGGTGTTAGTTGTTGGCTCTCCATCTTTGCACACAAGGACGAAGTGTATCACACTCGATGGGTTCTCACACACTTCTCTTATCTCACTTTTGGTGGCAAATAGGATGAGGTTTTTCTCTCTAGGCGAAGAGGCGCTCAAATTTGGCTTGTGGCTCTCACTCACTTTTGGGTGTGTCACTTTTTCACTCGTCTTTCCATGATTGGTTGCTTGCTTGTCGGCTATCACTTGACTAGGAGACATCGGTCGTAGCACATATTCCTTCCCTTTCAACTTGAAGCTATAGTGATTGCTACGCCCATTGTGGATGACACCACGGTCGAATTGCCATGGTCGACCAAGAAGTAGGTGGCAAACGGTCATTGGGACCACATCACACTCCAAAGTGTCTTCATAAGCACCAATTTTGAAGGATACTTGGACCGTATGCTCGACTCGTATAGTGCCAGAATCACTTATCCATTGGACCTTGTAGGGGTGCGGGTGCTTCCTCTTGACCAATTGAAGCTTCAAACATAATTCTTCACTTGCCAAGTTGTGACAACTACCTCCATCGATGATGACCTTGACGGACCTTCCATTGATGCCGGCCTTAGTGTGGAAGATGTGGCATCGTTGGTCTTCTTCTTTTTGATGTTGAAGTGTCAAGACTTTGGAGACAACGAGAGCGGGGCTCGAATCCTCATCACAAAAGACTTGATCATCTTCATCCTCGTTCATGCGCCGGTGCATGGCCACTTGCTCAAGGGCTTCCATCTCCTCTTCACTCATTGAGTCATATGTGCCGTCGTCGTTGAGGATCATGGTGCGCTTGTTCGTGCATTGGTAGGACTTGTGGCCTCGGCCGCCGCAAGTGAAACACTTGAAGGAGCTTGTTTTGACGGTCTAATCGGTTGGAGTAGATGATGAAGCACGCGGCTTGAAGTTGCTTGTAGTAGGAGGAAGACGACTTGAACTTGTAGAAGTTTTGTTGTAACTTGACTTGTTGTCGTTGCTTTGAGAAGGTTTGGTTGATGTAGATGTTGAAGGAGTTGTTGAAGCTTGGATGTTGGAGAAGCCGTAAGTTTTGGAGGAGTACTTGGCGTACTTTAAGTCATCTTGCACTTGACATTCCGCCTTGGTTGCTAGATGTACGAGCTCAATGAGGTTGGAGTAGGGTTGGAAGTCGGCAATCTTCTTGATGGGCTGATTGAGTCCATTCAAGAAACGTGCCATTGTTTGCTCATCATCTTCTGTGACATTGGCTCGTATCATGGCTATCTCCATTTCCTTGTAGTATTCTTTAACACTCTTTGTTCCTTGTTTGAGGAGTTGCAGCTTCTTTAAGAGATCGCGGTTGTAGTAGGTTGGTACAAAGCGTGCCCGCATGACATCCTTCATTTGAGCCCAAGTGGTGATTGGTGGTTCACCTCTTGCTTGACGGCGTTCAAGTACTTGTTCCCACCATATGAGCACATAATCTTGGAACTCAAGTGATGCCATAGCGATCTTCTTCTTTTCCTCATAGTTGTGCAAGCGGAAAATTTTGTCGACCTTCAATGCCCATGAGAGGTACTCTTCCGGATCATTGCTTCCATTGAACTTGGGCATTGTGAACTTGAGCTTGCCATAGCGTTGCTCTTCATTGTGTTGTTGGCGATGGTGATGGTGACGTCCTTGACGTGGGGGATAGTCAACTTCATGTTGCTCTTGGCGCGGATGAAGTCCATGATCAACTTGCTCTTGTTGAACTTGAGGTTCAAGTGGAGCTTGGCGAGCTTGTGGAGGAGCTTGAGGAGCTTGACGTTGCACACACGGTTGGTAGTTCCTCTCTTGGATTTCTTCTCGAAGGGCTTCCTCTTGATTGCGCCATTCACGATTGCGGTTGGCGATGGCTCGACTTGATTCTTGAAGGGCACGTTGCGCCTCAAGAGCTTGCGCTTCTCGTTGTTGTTGTTGAAGACGTTGAGCCTCGGCGTCTTGTTCCTCTTGGTGTAGACGCGCTTGTTCTTCCTCTTGGCGCCGTAGTCGTTGCCGTTCTTGAGCTTCAGCAAAAGCGACTTGGTTTGATTGAGGACGAGGGATTTGCTCATCGAGTTGTTCTTGTGAATGCTTGTCATGTAGCGGGTTCCGAGATGCATGCCGGTCTTGATGCGCGGCTCGTCGAAGAATGGTCGATGACGGTGTACTTGTGTCAGAGAAGGTGTCGTCGGAGTGTCGACTTGAGAGGCTCCATCTTGAGGATGAAGAAGTGGAGGGACGCCGGTTGCTCATCAAGGCGCGAATCTCATCCATTCTTGCATCATTCTCTTGCTTGTGAGAGTCGAACTTGGTGTCGAAGTAGTCTCTTGTACGTTGCTCGGAGAGTCGCAAGTCGGTGGCGAGGTTGTCAATGCGGTCGCTCATAGCTTGTTGCTCTTGGTGTAACGCCCTTTGAGCACCAAAGAGGTGGCTCTTTGTGACGAATGATGACATGTCGTCGTCGTTCTCGATGAGAGGTGGACTGCTAGAAGAACTTGGCCTATCCATCATACCAAGCAAATTGTAAGTGGTAGAAGGAAAAGAACGTGTACCAAATGTACCTTGACCGAAGTTGAAGATGGATCAAGTCCACTCAAATGCGGACAATGAAATAGCACTGTTGGTACCAATTCTTGTCGGTTCTCACACCTACACACGTAAAAGCTTATGGTGGAGCTTAGTTAGGATGGTGGCACGAAATTTGATGCAATAGTAAGTGCGCTTCAATAATGTTGGAAATGATTCACAAATTTGCAAATGCAACAAGTAGACCAAGCAAGTATGGGTACACGGAAACACACACGCAAATAGATAAATGGGATTGTGCAATCCAAAATTGAGCCAAAATGTGGAAACCACGAGATGCTCTTATTGCACAATACTAGAGAGACGCTAGCACGATTGCAAAATAGGCGGATACGCAAACTTGTGCACAACCTACTAGGCAAAAATGCAACTATCCAATATGACAATCTTAATGTTGTATGATGCTATGGTTCTTGCTCATAAGCTCTTTGCTTATCTTTCCTCTTTGCTTAAAATCTTGGTTGGCTCTTTTACTTTTGAGCTCCTTTCTCATGCAAAACTTCATGAACCAAGGTAGCAATTGTGTATGCTATGACAACTTTGTGACACACAAGTTGATCTCAAGATATGCACCACTATTGTATGGTATGTATGCTATGGAGTATGATCACTAATGTGCACAAGTCACGTTGCCTGCAATACTCAACGGCTAGTCTCGATGGGTAAGCTACGCAAAAGTAGGGACAATGTGGGTATCAATGCAATTGCAAGGTATGACAAAGATGTCGTCGAAGTTACCGTCCTTGCGATGATGAGACCCTTGCGAAGATGAGCCGTGGTGGTGATGATGTCAACCGTACCTAGATAGCCGAAACACAAAAGGATACGAGATCCACAACTCAAAATCTCAAGGACCAAAATGTGTCAAAATCGTCATCGAATGTATCATGGAAGATGTAGGTATATGTTGGTATGGAAGGTGTGGTGGAATGTGGGTTTGGAAGAGGTGGTGGAATGTGGGGTTGTGGTGGTGGAGGAACTGACAAACTTCAGTTTCGTCAGGGTTTCACGGACATCCGGGTTTTTACGGTCGTCCGGACTTTGTCGGACGTCCGACCTTTTCCGGTCGTCCAGAGCCTGGGCGAAAATCGGGCTCGGGAATAAGAACTGCAAGATTTCCGGGGAAGAAGAAGATTGTGAGGTCGAAATCAAGTGATTTGGTGGATGGAAAAGGGTGGGGAGGGTGGGGAAAGCTAGATCCACACGCAGCAACACAAATCCATGGACCAAATCCAACAAAGTCTCAACTCACAAACAAATCACAAAAAACATTTGGGGCTATTTTTGGTGGGGAATTTTCGGAATTAGGACGAAAACAACAAAATCAAGCTAGAAATCAACGGGTAGGGGCTCCAAAAACGTGATCAACCTGGCTCTGATACCATGATGATGGAGGGTGGAACCCTAGGTGGATGATCTTTCATGTTTGGAGGGATCCTACGGGGAATCACGACGAACACACGGAAGCACAACGGGGAAACACGGGGAAAACGAGAGGAAGAATCACTAAACCGACATAGAATCAATCACACGAGTGCTAGATCACCGACAACATAGAGTAACATAAGATCCACGATCAACTAAGGTAAGGATACATAGGAACAGTTCTTCTCCGTACGGAGGTCTTGAGGGTCTTCCCTAGAAAGGGGTCTTGAATTCGCTTGGGGGATCTTCTCCGAAGAGGTCCTGAGCTCCGAGGAGAAATAGCCAAGTGGATGAGCAAGGCTCTCACACAAAATATGAGATAAACCTATGCTACCCGTACCAGGAGGTGGGGGCATCCTATTTATAGTCTTAGTGCAAATGGAAGTCAAAACGAAGGGGTACAAGGGCTCCAGCCCGCACGTTCGGTCACTCAGGAGTCGGACGTCCGGAAGGCGTCAGATGTCCGGAGGCTCGGGACGGTCCGGTCGTCCGGGCGCGCTCGGACGTCCGTCGTTTCAGCTCTGGTGTAGGCGCGTCGGTCGTCCGTAGATGGTCGGACGTCCGGAGCTTCTGGAGGGGCCGGACGTCCGAAGGCTGTCGGTCTTCCGTAGTTTTGGCTCGGGTGTTGGTCGTCCGGTTGTCCGGAGCGTCTCGGACATCCGTAGATTCGGTTCGGGTGGCCTGGTACCGGACGTCCGGAGGGTCCGGTCGTCCGTGTCCTGGGACTCGTCGGACGTCCGGACAGGGTCGGACGTCCGATGCCTGTAGCTTCTGCTGCAGCTCTTCTTCTTGTCCATCATGCTTGGGGTCCTCGCCTTCTTGGCTCTTGCAAGTAGTAGATCCTTGTCTCACCTCCATGTACCTGATTACACATAGAGTCTCCGAATGAGGTAGTAGCCATGTCTTGTGAGTAGTAAGAGGGAGTTCGGAGAGGAGCGAGTTCACCTTATCTTCGATAGCCTTAGCTCAGGCTCTTGTCATGGGTCCAAGTGGTGTTGAGGGAGATGTAGGCACGTCCATGGGGATGAGCGAGGGATGCTCCGCATCACACCTTGTCACTCGATCTCCCACCCATGTAAGCACATCACGATCTCCAAGGGATCTCTCTATGACAAACATACACTCTCTCCTCCCCATGTCTGCATTTTCTCCGTACGTCTCTCTTGACCTCTCTCCCTTGTTTGTCAGACCCCTCTTGGCCACGTGCTAGGGGTCTTGCTCTTTCGGTTGCAAACAACCACACACTATCTCCTCTCCTTGCTTCCATTGTCGAAGATGCATGTGTGATATGTTTGCATAAGACACACACACTTTTTCTCTACTTTTATCGTGTGTTGTCCATGTCTCTTTCACACACGCACAGACACTTTTTTCACTCACTCTTTCTATTTCACTCTCTCTCTCTCTCTCTCTAGTTAGGGACTCTCTCACGTCCATAAGCATATGGATGTTTTGAAAAGCCAAACCTCAGAAAAGTTTGACCAGGTATATGTGGAGAAAAACATTTACATCTGGAACGATCATTAGATTCATCACAACATGTACTTACTTCATACTATCATTTATCTTTGGTATTGTAGATATAAGTAATTTGTTTATAAACTTGGTCAAAGTTTCAAAAGTTTGAGTTTAAAAAAATGTTGGAACTACATTATCGAACGGAGGGAGTAGCTCTTTCTCTCTCTCTTCTATCTCTTACGGGCCTCCCCTCTCACTCGAACTCTCTATGCCAACGGATTATACGCTCACTGTGTCAGCGTATAGCTCCATATATTGTTTAGTTGACCGGTCAACCAGTCCACATGCTGCCTTGTCAGCTCTTGTTCTGTATCTTCATGTGCTGGCCCATGTGGCAGTTGATGAAAATAAGTAAACTAGAGGCCCATCTAACACGAAGTGAAGTAAACAAAGTTGAAACCACTTGGGGTAGCACCCCGCACGCTAGTAAACCGAGGGCACATTGAGGACACACTTCTTTCGCGTGAATGATGCACTCGCGCACAATTCACCACTGCGCGGGGGCATGCACAGAAGGACGCACTTGTGCACACCAAGCACACAACACACACCAGCACACGTGTACACCAGCGTCGCCTCCGGTTGAGATGGACGGCGAGGCAGCCAACAAGCGGAGGTGGCTCAAGCCAAAACCACATCCGGCGAGCCTGGACTTCATCAGCAGCCTCCCCGATGACATGCTGCTCATCATCATCGGCCTCCTCCCCACCAAATCTATCGTGCGGACCGCCCTGCTCTCCCGGTGGTGGCGCCCCCTCTGGCACTGCGTCCCCCTCAACCTCACCATCGACAGCTGCCTCTGGGACGGGGATTCCAAACGCATGGCCACAGTCTCCAAGATCCTTTCATCGCACCCTGGGCCAGCCAGATGCCTTGACATCCGCATGTTTAGTACCAACTGCAAGGTCCAACCCAAGTTCAACGAGTGGTTCTTATCCCCCGCCCTAGATTATCTCGAGGAGCTGAGCTTTGAAGCTGGACGATGTCGCTCTCTGCCGCTGTCCGTGCTCTGCCTCATGCCAATGTTGCGTCGCGCCAGCTTCAGCTCCTGCTATCTTCCCCAGATTAATGCCACGCCCGCCCTTGTTCTCCATCAACTCAAGCAGCTCGACCTCTTCGACGTTGTCATCTCGAAGAAGGCTATGGAGCACCTGCTCCGCAGCTGTACTACACTCGAGTACCTTCGTCTTGAGCAGATCCACGGGTTCATTAGCCTCCACATCGCCTCGACGAATCGCCGATGGATTTTTGTGTCTTGCTGGCCCCGCAACAATACATCAATTGGGAAGAGATCACTCCAGCTGTTCCACGTTATGGTCATTGAGAATACGTCTTTCCTTCAGAGATTGCTTGTATCGGATCTAGAAGGTCCAACAAAAATTAGGGTCATTGACGCGCCGAAATTGACAGCGTTGGTGTACTCATCTGCCAAATTCTCCGAACTCTTTATTGGATCCATAATCGTTCAGGTACAACACTCATCTTCTTCTCCGTCTTCTTGAAATTCACATTTTGAAATTTCTTCTTGATGTATTTATGATCGTCTTCGAGAAAATGATTCCCACAAGCTTGACCCAGTCTATGCGCACAGTGAAGATCTTGGCAATAAAACCTATCGGCCCCAATCTGGATCAAGTTGTTGGATTTCTTACATTCTTTCCATGCACGGAGAAGCTACTCATTGAGGTGAAACTTCTTTCCTATTAGTAAACGGTAATCACAACGTAGCTCAATTTTTTTTCGTAATTTTCCCAAATTATGATGACAAGTGTAGTGTTCAAAACTGCATCTACGCACTGCACCGAAAGAAATGTTTTTTAGTATTTTTTTCTCACGTGATCACCTGCATCCTTTTTTGTTGTACTACTATAGTAGCCTAGGATAGTCATAGTGGGAAGTAACTTAGACTACTCCAGTAACTCTACGGTTACCCTAAGAGCAAGTACTACCTCCGTCCTGGTTTACTCTTCCTATTTTATAGTATCAAAATTTGACCATAGATTTAACTAAGAAAATGTTAATGCATGTCACTAAGAACTATATCATTGGATTCGTATTTGAACATAATTTCAAATGGTGTAATTTTTAGTGACATGCATTGGCATTTTCTTAGGTAAATCTATGGTCAAAATTTTATACTAAATACGAGGTAGTACAAAAGTGGGCTATAACGACCCTCCACTATGTAGGCCAAAACACGTGCCAAATTCACTTGTGATGCATTTGGCATTGATGCCCCTCCATTGCTCACCTGGTGCCCCAATCTGGATCACCTACTTTGCTCTGGTGCCAAATTAACTCACGCAATAAAAAAACACTTGCGTGGGAGAGAGAGAGGACTGAGACAATAAAAAACACTTGTTTGGGAGAGTGAGAGGCTGGTGTAGTTGGTTTGATTGATTTGTTTATACATGTGGGTCTGTGTGCACAATGGTGCCAACTGTCTCACGTCGGGAGAGCGGTGCCAAAATCTTTTGATTTGACATCGATGCGTATTATGTGGCATACTTTTGCGAAATATGGCATCGGCCACATAGTGGAAGGCAACATATGCCCAAGCTCTTCACGTGCTCCTAGGTAAATGAGAGGAAACAGAAAGAGAGAGAGAGAGAGAGAGAGAGAGAGAGAGTGAAAAAATATCACTAGCCAGCCAACCCTATTGTATGAGCGAATGATATTGGTACCGCTTGATCACACGGCAATCCTATACAACCAGCTGCTCTAATATGTTCTCTTCTTTTGCAGATAAAAAAACACCTGAAAGTGAAAAATGTGCTGCACTATAACAATCTCATCGAATTCCTTGATCTCTATCTTACAGAAATTGATTTGATCGACTAGTGAGGCAGCACATCTGAGATTAAATTGTCCAGGTTCTTTGTTCTGGAGGCAAGTGTGCTCAAGGTAATGAGGTTTGGCGTTCTCTGGCGCAACAATGAATGGCGTGCTAATCACCGCAAGCGTCTAAGCCTAAATGACAAAGTATCTAGAGAAGCTTAATTTGTTTTTGAAACATCAAGTGGCCAGAGACTCGAAAACTTACTTGCCCATTAGTGACTTGTCAGGGCGGTGGATTTTGGTTTGTACGATAATGCTGAATCCACCTAAAGTAACAAAAGTTCTTATGTAAACTTCCTAGTAATTCCCTCTTCGTAGGTGCAGCATTACTCCTAACATTTGTAATATTAGTTTGAAACTTGTAATATTGCCATGTCCTATTCATGCGTTTTCAAAATTCTGCGAATCAAACAGGTCCTGAGTTCGTGATGATGGTGTGCCTCTCATCTTTCACCAATAGCCGTCGGATCTAGATCTGACGCATACAAACCAAAATTCTCCATTTTTGCAAAAAGATGCCCGCACTTGTTCCCTATTTACAAACAACTCCTTGTCTCTCAGAACCAGCCTTATCTCCTCCCCACCACATCTAGAAGTCCATGGAAAAATCTGGCGCGATGGCCGCTACCGGCGCTGTCCAGCCCCAATCTTGGTGTTCCGTGCATTGCACGGGCATCTACACACGGGAAATTATGTCAAACACGGCTAGTTGTAAGCAGGCTAGCTCTACAGCCATGATGATAGTGACTGTAGACGGTGAGGCTGACTATGGTATGCCGAACACGACGCCTATACTCAGGTGTCATCTCCGGTGCAGGGTCTTGTCACTTCACTGTGAGGAGTAGCACGTAATAATTTGACCAACGGGTAGTACAGTGCTACTACATTGGTAGTACTACTACTAGCACTACCGTCTGGATTTAGGAGTACTACCATGTCCATCTGGATTTTAGTATTTGACTAGCAATATCTAGTAATGCATGTCACAAAAAATGTACTACTCCCTCTGTAAATAAATACATGGTGTATTGTTTTATTCCTATCGGCGAGAGAACTTAATATCTTTTTGCTAATTAATAGGATTACATGCAATGAATTAAACACTGCATGTCATGTTTGGTAGTCTCAAGTCATTGAAAGCATGCATGGCCCACAACTCTCATTGGTTGATATGTCACGAAATAAGAAACGAGGAGGGAGTTAATGTACCATGCCTAAGTGTTTTGAGATTATTTTGTTTTCGTAAGGTGACTTACACAACATTTTTTTTACATGCATTAACATTTTACTAGGAAAACTGCCCGTGTGTTGCATCGGGAGAAAAAGAAACTACATACCCATGCGTTGTATTTTGATATTGACTACTGAGATCAATATCATCTGGAGACAATATATTTTATATTTCTGTGTGTTTCATGATGTGTGTATATATGGTAGTCCGACATTACCTACTCCTTGTTCTTTCTATCCCTTTCAGTTTCGCGTCCTAGCAGTCAGTCAGTATGAGTTCATGATTGACATAAATAGAGCCAAATTTAACCTTTTTTTTCAAGATGAGTCAAATTCAACCTTAAAACAAAAACCCAATATATGCATAGTTCGGACAACAAAGACATCTAGTAACACGTTCACGTTATGGACTCGAATTTTTTTATCGATACGTGAAGGATCCAAACAAATTACTCTCAAAAAATAAATCCAAACTATTAAAAACAGAAAAAGAACCTGTCAACGTGTGTGCACGCTCCATGAAAAAAAACAGCATGTGTAGCAACACGCGTGTGGTCTAGAAGCCGCGTCGCTAGTTCCTCTAGCCTTGCCCCGTCGGTCGTACCTCGCAGCTCTCTTTCGCATGTTATCCACATCCCGACCTCGTCCTTTCCCTGGACCAGGGCCTGGACACTCCATCGGCGCCGCTGCGCCCATCACCGTCGGGATCCCCTTCCCCCGCGACGCCGCCGGGTCTCTCACCACCGAGATCCCCCCTCCATCCGCCGCTCCACCCCGGACCATGGTGCCACCGCTAGGATCCCCTTCCCCCGCGACGCCGCCGGATCTCTTCACCACCAGGATCCCCCTGTTCCACCACCTCGGACCACGGAGCTCTCTCCGGCCTCTCTTCTGTATCTTGACACCGGATCTCGTTCCCCCGGACCTCCCCTCTGGAGAGGAGCTCTCTTCGGCTCCTTTTTTGGTATCTTGACCTCAGATTGGCTCTCTCCCTCCTTTTTTTTGGATTTCATGCGCCTCTATCCTCTTTGATTGTTGATTCTCATCCTTCTTTGCTGGCTTGTTGATTCTCGCAACTCTGAACATATATAAGTTGCTAAGATTGAATGTAAAGAGGCAGGGTGGGACTATTAATTAGAACCTGAATCTGAAATCTGAAATATGAAATTTTAGGACAGAGGCATAAGCCGTAACGGAGGGGAGGGGAGGGCAGATTGTCAGGTTGAACTTTGTAGCGGCCCATAACAAAAATTCTGGCCCATGAAACTGTTAACAGCAAGCAGAACCAGATGAAAATTACGGCAGTAGCACCACCTCATTTATATTGAATTTTGTCTAGAAAGCGTATTGTGACGGTGAACCCGGAGACCCAATCTACGCTTTATTATTAGGGAAAGATTAGTTAAATCAAAGATCAAAACTTGGCGCAAAATGCAAAGGGGACCAATAAACCAGTAAACCTCAAACTTCTCTCGTTTGGCACCAACTAAAGGTCCGGTGAGATGACTATAATTCACCAGCATGAAGGGGGGCGCAACTTCATTGACTTACTGCAACTGCCTTTGGGTGAATGACACGTGGGCCCAATGGGTGGCTGGCCCACCTGTCATACAGCCAAAGGCAGGTGCAGTAGAGGGCCGAGGAGTAGATGGCCAACACACACATGAATTCAACGCGGTCTGCACTTCTCATATAAAGGTTCCCCGCCAGTCCAATCTAGTACGAATCCTATGCACCTACACACGCTAAACAAGGGCAGGAGTGGTCACTCGAATCACAAATCAGTTGAGTAGAAGCTAAGAGGGTGCTTGGATACGTTTTAGTCCCATGACTAAAACTAGTGGGACTAAAACTTGCTAGCCTCATCCATGCTTGGATGCAAATACTAAAGATACTAAAATCAAGTTAATGAGCATTTATTATCCTCCAAAACCTCCATTCGAGAACTCGCCTGTGTTAAAGGAGAGGAGTCAAATGAGGAGAGAGAGATGACTAATCGACATTTTATTAGGGGTACCCCTGACTAAAAAAATTTAGTCTCAAGACTAGTTTTAGCCACTCTTTAGTCAGGGGTGCTTGGAACTTTAGCCTCTTAAAGAGACTATTTTTAGTCAGACTAAAATAAGCCCCTTGGATCCAAGCACCCTCTAAGCTAGACCCATGGAGGCGATGAGCGCGAGCATCAACTGGATGTGCCAGATGGTCCACGATGCCAGCCTGCGGCCCAGCACCGAGGAACGTCTCCAGGTAGTGCTTGAGGCCGCCAGGGCAAGGGCCTGCTTTGACAACAACTTCGTCTCCTTGTTCGAAGAGGTCCTCGTCGGTTTCCTAGACAAGTTCACCATCGTTAAGAAGCTCGCGGACGACCTTGACGTACGCCTCCAGCCGACGCGCCCAGGCTCTACGATGCCCGCCAACCTCAACGGCCACTATGGTGACAACCTCTTCGACACACTGGTGGCCCTGCAACTGCCTGAGGGAGTCCTGGATTAGGGGGTATCCGAACAGCCAGATTATATACTTTGGTCGGACTGTTGGACTATGAAGATACAAGATTGAAGAGTTCGTCCTGTGTCCGGATGGGACTCTCCTTTGCATGGAAGGCAAGCTTGGCGATTCGGATATTAGATCTTCTTCTCTGTAACCGGCTCTGTGTAACCCTAGCCCCCTCTAGTGTCTATATAAACCGGAGGGTTTAGTCCGTAGGACAAGAACAATCATAATCATAGGCTAGCATCTAGGGTTTAGCCTCTACGATCTTGTAATAGATCAACTCTTGTAATAATCATATCATCAAGATCAATCAAGCAGGGAGTAGGTTATTACCTCCATCGAGAGGGCCCGAACCTAGGTAAACATTGTGTCCCAGCCTCCTGTTACCATTAGCCTTAGATGCACAGTTCTGGACCCCCTACCTGAGATCCGCCGGTTTTGACACCGACATTGGTGCTTTCACTGAGAGTTCCTCTGTGTCGTTGCGATAAGGCTCGATGGCTCCTTCAATCATCAACAACAATACAGTCCAAGACGAGACTTTTCTCCCCAGACAGATCTTCGTATTCGGCGGCTTCGCACTGCAGGCTAACTCGCTTGGCCATCTGGAGCAGATCGACAGCTACGCCCCAGGCCATCAGGTCAGGTTCGGAAACTTGAAGTACACAGCCGACATCCACGGAGACTTGATCTTCGACGAGTTCGGGCCCGTGTCAGGAGCGTCGAATGATCACGACGAGCATGACGTAGATCTGCCATCGAACAGTATTCGGGATATCGCACCTGCTGCAGCTCTGGACTTCAATCTGGAGCAGATCGTGCCATCCGAAGATGGGTGGATGGACCCCGCCACGGAGGCCGCACACTCATTGGCGCTGGAGCCGAACACAGACTCCACCTCTAAGGAAACCTGTGTCACCGGACCCCCGGACGTGCCTCCGATCGTAGGTTCCGGACCGCATGCATCCGTGCCCATCGAATCTAATTGGGCACCGATCATGGAGTTTACCGCCGCGGATATCTTTCAGCACTCGCCCTTCGGTGATGTGCAAGATTCATTAAGGTCTCTCTCTTTATCAGGAGACTATGGCCGAACTATGTCCGACTCGAGTGGGAAGCGGACGACGAAGAAATTCTTTACCGACCCACCACCCATTTAATAGCCACTGTCGATGACTTAACGGACATGCTCGACTTCGACTCCGAAGACATCGACGACAATGATGTAGGAGAAGAAAAGGAACCGCCGCCCATCAGGCACTGGACAGCCACCTCATCATAAGATATATATATGGTGGACACCCCCAAAGAAAACAATGGCGATGAGATAACAGGGGATAATCCCTTAGGAAAGCAATCAAAGCATGGACGTCATCGGCGTTGCCCTAAGCCCCGGCATCGCAATACCAGCACAGGAGACGATAGTAATCCGAACGGTGCCGAAGACGAATACAATCCCGACCAGCCCAACTTTGGGCAGGCCGAGCAGGAGGACGGGCAAGCTAGCCCAGATGAATTGGCAACGGACGGAGACTTGGAGGATGACAATTATATGCCTCTCTCCGAAGACGAGGTGAGCCTCGATGATGATGAATTTGTCATGCCTGAGGATCCCGTCGAGCAGGAGCGCTTCAAGAGCCGGCTTATAGCCACTGCAAGAAGCCTGAAGAAAAAGCAGCAGCAGCTCCAAGCTGATCAAGACCTGCTAACGGACAAACGGACTGAGGTCTTGGCAGCCGAGGAATGCGGACTCGAGCACCCAACCAAAGGTTATCCAAAGCACAAGTTGCGACCTCAACTCGAGGAGGACGCACTAGAGCCTACACTACTAGCGCAGGGTGGAGCTGACCGGCCACCTCGTGGCCGAGACAAAGTGGCGTATCAGCCCGAACACCAGCCCGCACCCCGCCGCCAATACACTATGGCCCAGGGCAACATGCAGGACCTGCGAGACATACTGGAAAACAAAGTAGGACGGTCAAGATCAATCTACGGATCGCGGGGGCGCGCCACAAGTCCGGTCGGGCCGAACACAACATACCAGACTCATCTGAACTGTGTCATGATATAGCCCAGCATAGAGGCGCCGCACACCCCCTCTGCTTCACTGATGAAGTAATGGATCACGAATTCCCAGAAGGTTTAAAGCTGTAAACATCAAATCATATGATGGCACAACAGATCCCGTGGTATGGATTGAAGATTTCCTTCTCCACATTCACATGGCCCGCGGTGATGATCTACATGCTATCAAGTATCTTCCCCTTAAGCTCAAAGGACCGGCTCGACATTGGCTGAATAGCCTGCCGGCGACCTCCATTGGCAGTTGGGAAAACTTGGAGGATGCATTCCTCGACAACTTCCAAGGCACTTACGTGCGACCACCAGACGCTGATGACTTAAGTCACATAACTCAACAGCCCGGAGAGTCATCCAGGAAATTCTGGACTCGGTTCCTAACTAAAAAGAACCAAATTGTCGACTGTCCGGATGTAGAAGCCCTAGCGGCCTTTAAGCATAATATCTGGGACGAGTGGCTCACCTGACACCTTGGCCAAGAGAAGCCGAAGTCCATGGCAGCCCTCACGACACTCATGACCCGCTTCTGTGCGGGCGAAGACAGCTGGCTGACTCGCAGTAACATCACACCAAGAAATCTTGGCACTTCGGATGCGTGAGATAGCAATGGCAAGCCATGACGCAACAGACATAAGCGTCGGAATAACAGCGACAACACCGAAGACACGGTAGTCAATGCCGGATTCAGTGGCTCCAAGTCCGATCAGCGGAAAAGGCCATTTCAAAAGAATAATTCGGTCCCATTCGGCCTGGACCACACACTCGACCGCCCATGCCAAATACATAGCACCCCAGGAACGGTAGCCAACCATACCAATAGAGAATGATGGGTCTTCAAACAAGCTGGTAGGCCAGGCGCCGAAAACAAGGAGAAGGGGTCTCAAAGCGGTGAAGACGGACGAGGAGCCCAGATCACCAAACAAAAAAGGGCAAAAGAAATTTCCCCCGCAAATCAAAACGGTGAACATGATAAGCTCCATCCACATCCCGAAACAGGAACGGACGTGCACTCTTCGGGATGGCAACTCAACAAAGCAAGTCGCCCCTCAATACAAACCATGACCGATCACTTACGATCATACAGATTGTCCGGCCAAATACCAACCAGGGCAATTCAGTCGCACTTATCCTCGACCCAATAATTTGCGGGTTCCGCCTCACACGAGTCCTTATGGACGGAGGCAGCAGTCTAAACCTGCTCAGGACACAGTGCACCAGATGGGTATCAATCGTTCGATGATCAAACCCACTAAAACCTCCTTTAAAGGTGTTATACTAGGTGTGGAGGCCAGCTCTCCAGGCCCCATCACCCTGGAGGTAGTCTTCGGATCACCAAACAATTACCGTGCCGAAGAGTTAGTCTTCGACATCGTCCCTTTCTGCAGCAATTATCATGCAATACTGGGACAAACCGCGTTTGCTCGATTCAACGCGGTACCACACTATGCCTACGGTAAGCTTAAGATGCCCGGCCCGTGTGGCGTCATCACAGTCAAGGGCAAAGCTAAACTCCACCTCGGCGCCGAAGAGTATACCGCTGCTTTAACAGCAGAAGCAGCATGTGGCACTTTTCAATCGAACCTCGAGTCGATGGCCAACCTCCCAGACACCAATAAAGGAGTCCGAACCTCTGCACGACATGATAGCTCGGCCCGACCGGAGCTCAATTAAATACTCCGACAAAAGTTGGGAAAGGCCACATTACGTGGCTCAACCGCTCTGTGGCACACAAACATTTCTCGCAGTCCCTTCAGAGGTTCACTCTTGCGTAGGACAGGACCGACGACAGGGAATCGACTCGGACGCGCGAGGGAATCCCTAGATATTCCCCTCGAGGACAATCCGGATACACCCCGGATCCGCACACAACTTCTTCCCGCCTGGTCTAAACAGGTTCCGCCATCATACTTCTTTTTATATCATCACTTGTACTCATACGCATAGACGTATTACTCGAATACAACATGCAAATTTATATAACGCTTATCTGCTACCATTTCTTATTGACACACTTCATCATAACGGCATCCGTACATCATGTCATGCCTTAATACGCCAGGCGCTTCATTGTACCCATAATATGGCGACAAAGTCCGACCACCTTCTCGGTCGCTCGGCACCCCGGACTTATAGCATTATATGCATCAGCTCCGAATCATGTCTTGGGTCAATAGTTGGGTTTGCCTGGCTCCCATGTTTTGGTACCATACGTTCCGCTATATCGGCTAAGGTAGCGCTGGGAGAACTACTACGATTGTGTCCCGGTTCTTCCGGATGAGCACCTCAGTAGAGAAAGCCGAAAACTAACTATCATGATATGGCGAGAGTTGGTCAGCTATTCGAGAGGTTGTAAAATCTTTAAGGATTTATTCCGCATAATGCCATAACCAATGCAGCGTGCGATGGATCGGTCTTTCTTCTGATCAGGTGCTGATAGAGCCCGTCGTGTGGTCTTCTGAACACCAGGGGCTGCGCCTACCTTACTTAAACTCCTATGGCTAAGTGAGAGTGATAAAGCCCTATGGTATGATTGCCTGGTTCGTTGTGATGAACACCTCCTTCAAGGACCCAAAAATTGGATAAAGAGTGTTCAGGTTTATCCCGAACACCCCCGTACTTCCTACATGGGGGCAGAAGCCGACGACTGGCCAACTCTCAGGATTAATATATATGAACCAGCCGCATAGGAGGAAAAACTTTCGCATAACAAGAAATACATAATAAAAGTGACCTCGTTCCGCCTTACAAAGGACAGCATGACTGTCTTCATGGAAATACAATGTCTTTGGTACATTGCTCCGCCACAAGGCAGGCCCCTTTCAGGACACTATCATAATATAATTCGGGCTTGTGGTGCTCCTTCCCCTCCGACGGTCCCTCGGTCATCAGCTTTTCAACATCAAGCTTTCCCTAGTGCACTTTCATGCAGGCAAGTGTCATTCGTGCACCTTCTATACAGACCGACCGCTTAATGACTTCGAGCCGAGGGCAAGCACTCACAATCTGCTTCACGAGCCCAAAATAACTGCTTGGAATTGGCTTGGCGGGCCATAGCCGGACAATTAAATCCTTCATGGCTAGTTCGGCCGTCTTGTGCAGTTCGATCAGCTGCCTCAGCTGATCGCCAAATGGAACCGGATAATTCGGCGCCAAATACTGCGACCAGAAGAGCTTTTCCGCAGTTTTCTTCTCCTCAGCTCGGTAGAATTGAGTGGCATCAGATATGCTGCGTGGCAGCTCTGCAAACGCCCCTGGAAAAATCGGAATTTAATGTATCACCTTGATTTTCTCCTTTTACTAAATAAAGACCGCCTTGTATAAGAAAAAGCCTTACCAGCCGCAATCCTCCTCGCCTCCTGAATTTCCTTCAGAGCACCTTGGGCTTCCTCCCAAGCATCATTTGCAGCCTGGAGAGCTTGGGCAATTTCGGATTCTTTCCCTGATAGACTCTGCTCCAAAGTCTCGCTTTTCTTAATGGCTTCTTGGAGCTCTCGTTCAGGTTCAATGATATTGGCCTCGTGCTTCTCGTGAAGAGCCCGCTCCGCGGCTGCCTTCTTTTCGGCTTCGGCCACAGCCTTCTTAAGCACCTCAAATTCGGCCATCACCCCTAGCACGCACAATACTTTCATCAGGCACAATTATTCATTTGTGCTAAACAGACCAAGGATTCGTCATACCTTGGTTGTCCTCCAACTGCTTCTTCACTCGGCCAAGTTCTTCTTCGGTCCACTCCAGACTCCGCTTCAGTCTGGATACTTCCGCAGTATGAGAGGCGACAGTCGCTACAGACGCCTGCTTATAAAGAAAGAGACATATGTGATCAACTGAGTCTCCTGCAAAGGGAAATTTGATCCTCTGTCCGGTTCTTTCTTTCGTCGAACAGTGTATTAGGGGCTACTATCCATACTATGACAATCCTCAAAACCTCATAAAATATACCTCAAAGCATTTTATAAGGCTGATGCAGGATTTATTCAGTCCACTTTCAGCGGACTGAATCTTCTCAATCACCGCACACATAAAGGTGTGATGTTCATCGATGATGGAAGCACTTTTTAGCGATGTCGATAAGCTACCCTGCACCTCGGGTTGGATAGAGGCTGTCAGCGGAGAAGGCATGCCCCCTCCAGCCAGGGGAGGCTGCCTGCCTGACTCTGGAGCCTTAAAGGTCTCCGGGACTGTGTGCGGCTGTGGGCCGAATTCAAGATCGCCCCCGCCGTCGACGCTCATGGGAGTTGTCGCTCCCATATATACGACACCTGAAGTTTGGCCTCCCTGGTCTGGGTCCTTCTTGGACGACACCTCGGTGTCATTCCTATGTGTATGGGAAGGGGCCTTCGGGGGTGTCCCGCTCTGTATGGCATCCGAGCTCAACGAGTCCTCCGACGAAGATTGTTCGGTGCGGGACCTCGCCGGACTGCAAAAATTATGGTGCAAATTAAAATATTATGCCTTAATGATCCTGGACACATAGGCGTGTTCAGATTTCGTGTACTCACGAGTTGACTAGGGGTTGGGACCTGGGATCCCACTCCGGGCTACTATTGGTGGAAGTGGTGGACGCCTCTGGAAGGAGGGTCTTTTCCCTCTTAGGCGATTCGGCCTCCAAGGATGAGGAGGCCGTCCTCTTCTTTCCTCCCCTCACGAGGGACTCGTCTTCTTCCTCCTCGTCGTCCTCTTCGGAGGAAGGATGGGCATTGGAGTCTTTAGATTTTGTGTCCGAAGCACTGCGGCGATGGAGGCTGCCCCTGGTCTCCTTGGCCTCCTTGTTGGCATCCCTCTTCGGTGCATTGTAAGGCGCTGGGACCAGCATCTTCGTTAGAAGAGGTCCGGCCGGTTCTTCCGGCAGTGGGGCCGGATAGTGTATCCGCCCCGTCTTCTTCGTCCATCCCTAGGAAAATTGTGGAAAGCACGCTAAAGCGTCTTCCTCGGGATGTATGCCAACGAAACATGTGGATGGACAAAACATATCGATGACTTACCGAACTTGCAGGGCGGGACAGTTGGTACCCACGGTCCTTGGCGGAGTCCGGCCACAGTTTGTCGTACTTGAAGAGCACCTTCTAGATATCCTCGTGTGAGGAGCCATAGAGCTCCCGTAGGGTCTGGTACTCGGCCGGGTCGTACTCCCACAAATTGCAGGCTCGGTGCTGGCAAGGAAGAACCAGGCGAACTAACATCACCTGGACTACATTGGCAAGCTTGATGTCCTTGTCTACCATACCCTTGACGCACGTCTGGAGCACTGACAGTTCGTCAGATGAGGACCAGTCTAGGCCCTTCTTGGGCCAGGACGTAAGCCGCAGGGGGGCTCCGGATCAGAATTCGGGAGCGGCGACCCACTTTTTGTCGCGCGGCTCAGTGATATAGAACCACTGTTGCTGCCACTCCTTGACGGGATCATTGAAAGTGCCTATCGGCCATGTGACCTTGGGCATCTTGCTCACCATGGCGCCTCGGCACTCGGTGTGCTCGCCGTTCACCACCTTGGGCTTCACATTGAAAATCTTCAGCCATAAGCCAAAGTGTGGTGAGATGCGGAGAAAGGCCTCACACATCCCGTATAATACATGACACTGCAAACAAATGGGTGAAGGGGAAACCCGAGCCCGCGGACAAAATGAGGGAGGAATTCAACCCTCTCGTGGGGCTCCGGAGTGGGGACAATCTGTCCCTCCGTCGGAAGACGGTGGCCAATTTTCTTGGCCAGGTACCCGGCCTCCCGAAGCTTTTTGATATCCTTCTACTGGACGGTAGAGGCCATCCACTTGCCTCCTGCTCCGGATCCGGACATTTTCAGAGAACCTCTTTTGGTGGAGAAGACGAACGCTTGGGCGCTAGGGCTCGAGCGAAAGGGGATGGACGAGCAGAAGGAGAAGAAGGCGTGGGTGAAAAAGAGGAGGCCTTATATCTTTATAGAGGCAATGAAAACTTTGTGCCTCCCCGCTTGCCTAGTAGAACCTGATCGTTCCCCACTCACCGCGATTGATGGTACGGTTCGGTTACCCACACCCATATTGATGAGAATCCCGTGATAAGGGGACACAATCTCTGCTTCGACAAGACGTGCCCAGAAAACTACCTCGCAATATGCACAGCAGCTGGTTGAGAAACGGTTCAGATAAGGACCGGGCCACAGTGTGATATCAAGTTATGAAAATTGTCAGCAGATTTTATTCGTGAAAAACTATGCTCTCTACGGTGGTATATGGAAATTATTTTGCAGAGCCGGACATGATGCTCGTGTTCAAAATCTCCTATGGAGTATTCGGAGATGGAACCTGCCTTGCAATGCCGAAGACAATTTGCACGCCGGACTCATCGTCATTGAAGCTTGGTTCAGGGGCTACTGAGGGAGTCCTGGATTAGGGGGTATCCGGACAGCCGGACTATATACTTTGGCCAGACTGTTGGACTATGAAGATACAAGATTGAAGACTTCGTCCCGTGTCCGGATGGGACTCTCCTTTGCATGGAAGGCAAGCTTGGCGATTCGGATATTAGATCTCCTTCTCTGTAACCGGCTCTGTGTAACCCTAGCTCCCTCCATTGTCTATATAGACCAGAGGGTTTAGTCCGTAGGACAAGAACAATCATAATCATAGGCTAGCTTCTAGGGTTTAGCCTCTACGATCTCGTGGTAGATCAACTCTTGTAATACTCATATCATCAAGATCAATCAAGCAGGAAGTAGGGAATTACCTCCATCGAGAGGGCCCGAACCTGGGTAAACATCGTGTCCCCATCCTCTTGTTACCATTAGCCTTAGACGCACAGTTCTGGACCCCCTACCCGAGATCCGCCGGTTTTGACACTGACACTGCCCACCATCGCGCTGGAGAATGTCCACCTCGAGGTCGCGCTCACCGCGCAGCGCCTAGCGCAGCAAGAAACCATCGACATAATCACCCACGTCTACGCGCAAATCGTCCACAAGGACTACTACATGCAAGAGGAGGACGCTAGGACGCTGGCCTTCTTGGACCGTAGGGCAACCTTGGACAGCATTGTTTAGAAGCACGTTGAGCTCGCCGCCAACACCGCTGCTCCCCACACGTCGGTTGGTGACCCGGTGCACTAGGGCATGAGGATGCCATTGATGGATCTGTATGTATATTTATCTTTTCGTCAAATCCATGTAGTAGTATATGGTACTACTAGTAATTATCTTACTTTTCGCATCAACTTCATAATTTTCATACGTACTCCATGCAGGAACTGCGCCAGAACCAAACTTCTCATTACTCTAAGGAAAATCATTATTTCTATCTATCAGTCGCGCCATGGAGCAGAACCAAATTTTACAAGTTACAAGTTCAAAAGGAAAAGCTTGCCGTGTTTGCGTCGCACCCCCACATGGTTAGTCCAGCACGCCGCTCAAGGGGGAATGCTTGCGGTGTTGCATTTTCACTTACAAGTGGGACCGTAGTTGAGCAAACCGACTATCGGCAAACCCCCACCCCGCCCACCGCGCGATGGCTGAGAAAACAGGAGGGAGAAGAGATGGTTGTAGCATGGACTCCAAGAAAATTGGTGCCGGATGGGACTCATGTGGAGGTGGCGTGTGCCGTACTGCTAGACGTGAATGCTAGTTATGGCCCATGCCACCCCATTATATCGAGCCTATATCGAGGTGCCGGTTACGTAGAACAAATTTCCTGGAGTCCGTGCTTAGCCCTCCTCTATATCTCTTCTCAGCCAGCCAGTGGACGCGCGGAGCCCATTGTCTATTTGCTCATATGTTGTCCCACATGTCAGTGAAAACACAAGAGGACCCCCTTAACCTGCACATCTTTCACCTCGACGTGTTGGTGATGAAAAACAAATCCAATAAAGATCTTCGGTGGCCACTTTTGGAATTACTCAAGAGTAGTAAGATGCTATTTACAGTTTAACCCGAGATGCACATCACGTGGCTTCAACTACCACTCTATTTTCTTGCATGACACGCCCTGGATGCTGGATGTCCCACGTGTCAGCAAAAGGAGGAAGAACCAAACCAAATCCTGGGTTGTTCTCTTGGATTAGACTAGTTATGCTAACTTAAAATTTTATTGTGTAGAATGGATGCAAGTTTTGGTATTGGGGAGAAGAGTACATCGATATATTGATAGAGCGCAATTTAGTAGATGTTCTAGCACTTTTAGCTAGCATAGAAGCTAGAGATGAGACTAGTGCACTTGTTGATAGAATAGAGGCTAGACATGAGACCAGATGTGAGGAAGCAACGTCTACTTCTTTACACTCGAATAAGAAAGAAGCACGCAAGATCGAGCCTCCGCAGATCAACAATGAATGCATCCCTCTCTCTACTCTGGGTTCCATACTCATGTGTTGCATCCTCTATTGTATTCATTCTCTCTTCTTCTATCAATGAAAACATACGCAAGCTTTGCGTATTCGCGAAAAAAAGATCAACAATGAATGCATCGAGAAGGCACTAATCCAACTTACAGGAGCAGTTATGCAAGTTGGATATCTTCTAAAATGTATTCTTGTGGTTCTTGTTTTCTTTGGTCTTGCTTTTCTAGTCAAAATTTTGGTGATGTATTTCCATGTACCAAAAAATCAATGATGAAAAAAAGATATGTGTTTGCAAAGAAAAATGTATGCAGCCGGGATGCGGCCGCGCGTTCGGTGCACGGCCACCGCATCCGAGAAATGGCCCGGACAAGACCCCATTGCCCTACCCACACGGACAGAATCCGGGCAAAACGGAGGTCCGTTTGGGGTCGTGCGTTAGAGTTGGCCTTACAAGTGGGACCGCAGTTGAGGAAACCGACTATCGGCAAACCCCCACCTCACTCGCTGTGTGATGGCTGAGTTAGAGAAACGACGAGGTTGAAGAGATTGTTGTAGCACAGACTCCAAGAAATATGGTGTCAGATGGAAGTCGTGCTGGTGGCGTGTGTCGTACTCCTGGACGTGAATGCTTGTTCTGGCCCATGCCACCCTACTACTCCTACTACTTATAGTAGTAGTCTCGAGGATTCGAGGCGTTGGTTATGTACAACGAACACATTAACATATGGCCCACCTCACACTATGGCCAAATTTCCTGGAGTCTGTGCTAGGTTAAAAAGTGTTATTTGTGAGGGTGGGTGGCTGGTCTCAAGTTTAAAACGTGTTGTATTATGTATATGTAGACGTAGAGATAGTGCAGCAGTTCTGAAAGTTTGAACCCAAACATCAGAATGCAATTTCTACTGGACTCATCCAAGGACCTAGGATGATGGGATTCGCAGCTACAGTAAAAACACCCGCCCGACGCGTGAAGCATGTGAAGCTAGTACAAATAGTGTACTATTGCTAATTGGCCTCATCGGATAACCTGTTGCAATGCACGTACAATTATGTACTATATGCTCCTTCTCGGTCATCAGGAATCTATGTTCTTCCACTCTTTCGTTTAAGACATGAGCTTTGTTCATCCTTTTGCCGACATGCGGGACATCTATATGCCTCCATTTTAAAAAGCATACTATATGCCTCCATGACACATGGGACATTGATGACCCACAAGTATAGGGGATCTATCGTAGTCCTTTCGATAAGTAAGAGTGTCGAACCCAACGAGGAGCAGAAGGAAATGACAAGCAGTTTTCAGTAAGGTATTCTCTGCAAGCACTGAAATTGTAGGTAACAGATAGTTTTGTGATAAGATAATTTGTAACGGGTAACAAGCAATGAAGTAAATAAAGTGCATCAAGGTGGCCCAATCCTTTTTGTAGCAAAGGGCAAGCCTGGAAAAATTCTTATAATGAGAAAAGTGCTCCCGAGGACACATGGGAATTATCGTCAAGCTAGTTTCATCACACTCATATGATTCGCGTTCGATACTTTGATAGTTTGATATGTGGGTGGACCGGTGCTTGGGTACTGCCCTTACTTGGACAAGCATCCCATTTATGATTAACCCCTATTGCAAGCATCCGCAACTACAAAATAAGTATTAAGGTAAACCTAATCATAGCATGAAACATAT
The DNA here is from genome assembly GCF_018294505.1 of Triticum aestivum. Taxonomy (NCBI): domain Eukaryota; kingdom Viridiplantae; phylum Streptophyta; class Magnoliopsida; order Poales; family Poaceae; genus Triticum; species Triticum aestivum. The sequence goes on from NC_057801.1 coordinate 640,435,047, forward strand.
GGATCCAAATCAGCCCCTTACGAAGCAACGCATAAACTAGGGTTTAAGCTTCTGTCACTCTAGTAACCCATCATCTACTTATTACTTCCCAATGCCTTCCTCTAGGCCCAAATAATGGTGAAGTGTCATGTAGTCGATGTTCACATAACACCACTAGAGGAGAGACAACATACATCTCATCAAAATATCGAACGAATACCAAATTCACATGACCACTAATAGCAAGACTTCACCCATGTCCTCACGAACAAATGGAACTACTCACAAAGCATATTCATGTTCATAATCAGAGGGGTATTAATATGCATAAAGGATCTGAACATATGATCTTCCACCGAATAAACCAACTAGCATCAACTACAATCAGAGGGGTATTAATATGCATAAAGGATCTGAACATATGATCTTCCACCGAATAAACCAACTAGCATCAACTACAAGGAGTAATCAACACTACTAGCAACCCATAGGTACCAATTTGCGGTTTTGGATACAAGATTGGATACAAGAGATGAACTAGGGTTTGAGAGGAGATGGTGCTGATGAAGATGTTGATGGAGATTGACCCCCTCCCGATGAGAGGATCGTTGGTGATGACGATGGTGATGATTTCCCCCTCCCGGAGGGAAGTTTACCCGGTAAAACAGCTCCGCCAAAGCCCTAGATTGGTTCTGCCAAGGTTCCGCCTCGTGGCGGCGGAGTTTCGTCTCATGAGCTTGCTTATGATTTTTTCCATGACAAGAGACTTCATATAGCAGAAGATGGGCACCGGAGGGCCACCAGGGGGCCCAGGAGACAGGGGGCGCGCCCAGTAAGGGGGGCGCCCCCACCCTCCTGGCTAGGGTGTGGGCCCCCTCCGGTACTTTCTTTGCCCAATAATTCTTATTAAATCCAAAAATAACTATCGTGGAGTTGCGGGACTTTTGGAGATGTGCAGAATAGGTTTCCAATATTTGCTCCTTTTCCAGCCAGAATCCCAACTGTCGGCATTCCCCCTCTTCATGATAAACCATGTAAAATAAGAGAGAATAGCCATAAGTATTGTGACATAATGTGTAATAACAGCCCATAATGCAATGAATATTGATATAAAAGCATGATGCAAAACGGACGTATCAGACATCTAGCATCAAGGTGGCGTGTAATGCAAGAAAATGGAGATATGTAGTGCGTAAGTTAGTCGTGCACTTCGATGGCACCTAGTACTACGCAATATTTTTTCTCCTCGATGGCACATGAATAGTGCACATACTCAATGATAGAGCACGGGATGGTAGCCATGGACATGGTCGGGCCTTTTTGAAGAGAGTACTAATAAATAACATTGATGTGTCCCATCAACTCGCAGAACGACGAGAAGCTTGCTTACCTTCTCCCTCGCCAACGTGTGCGTGGTGGCTCGCAGCACGAGGAGAAACTTTTTCTTACAAGCGGTGGATGTGTAGCAGTTCATTTGGTGTCAGATTGCCAGAAGTACTACTTTAGTACCATCATTATTGTTCGACTTCCGTTAGAGGAGAAGAGCCAAGCGCAAGGTCACCTATTAACCTAGTATAGTACTACTATAGCCAAAGCTGGTCCACCTTTTTAGAGCATGGTTAATTAATATAGTCGGCTCTTGTAGCGGCACATCATTTAGAGCAAGTACTCTCTTCGTAGGAACAAAGGAAGTGAAACAAAAGTTGGAGTGGATGCTAGATTGCCAATTAAAACATGATTACATATCAAAAAACATCCTATAGCATTCTATCCTATGAATCAAAAGACCTATATAGGAAAATTATGAGGGGGGTCTCTCCAATAGTGTTCCTCGGCTCGCACCTAGCATCATGGTGGTCGAACTTGGAGTCATTCATCTGGTACACGTGGCATCTCAGATCTGTAAACAAGGTGGTGCGACCTCTCACTTCGTCCGCCATTTTAAGCTGTGCGTCGGTGGAGGACTAGCATACTCCAATATTAGGTTGGCTCTATGTGATGTGGCAACTTCATATACTAACCGGATGCTGGCTATACTACTATGGTACTCACACTCCAAGAAGTGACTCGAAAACCATTCATAAATTGAGTCTATGACATGCATTTGCAAATGTACCATTCATTACATACAACAAGTCATCAACAGACAATGACAACAAGGATACATGTTGGATTATAGATTATTTCCAACAAAACATTGTAGTAAATACTGAAGTTTTCATCACAAAACAAATAACATGCAATGAAATGAACTTCAAATCAACCAATCCTCGTCGTTGGAAACGCTTGCTTTGAACCATAGGTGCTCTGGGTAGGGCCAGCTATTGTCAATATCGAGAGCAACGCAGGACTGATCATCCAGGATGAAGCGGCATATATCAGGAGCAGTGTAGGGAACCACCATAATGTCCGAGGTATAGATACAGTTGCTTCTCATAAATGGTAGTAATGTTGTGTCAACAGCAGTTGGATCGCCTTTAACCATCATTGGATAGTTTGGTCCAAGGAAGAGCGAGTTTTCTCCAAGACTATCAATACTAAACCAGGGAGAAGGTGTTGGTGCTAGCACACTAGTATCCATCCCGAATACCCTGCAATGGGTGTTGGAATAGGTCCGGAGAGGGCGACCATGGGAGACAACACATGCTCCCTCAATAGTAACAATCCCAATGCACTGTATACAGACAAGAAGAGGTGATCCATCAGAATTAGCTGCTAGGCACCACTTGTTGGAAATATGCCCTAGAGGCAATAATAAATTAGTTATTATTATATTTCCTTGTTCATGATAATTGTCTTTTATTCATGCTATAACTGTATTATCCGGAAATCGTAATACACGTGTGAATACATAGACCACAATATGTCCCTAGTGAGCCTCTAGTTGACTAGCTCGTTGTGATCAACAGATAGTCATGGTTTCCTGGCTATGGACATTGGATGTCGTTGATAACGGGATCACATCATTAGGAGAATGATGTGATGGACAAGACCCAATCCTAAGCATAGCACAAAGATCGTGTAGTTCGTTTGCTAGAGCTTTTCTAATGTCAAGTATCTTTTCCTTAGACCGTGAGATTGTGCAACTCCCGGATAGCGTAGGAGTGCTTTGGGTGTACCAAACGTCACAACGTAACTGGGTGGCTATAAAGGTGCATTACAGGTATCTCCGAAAGTGTCTGTTGGGTTGGCACGAATCGAGACTGGGATTTGTCACTCCGTGTAAGCGGAGAGGTATCTCTGGGCCCACTCGGTAGGACATCATCATATGCGCAATGTGACCAAGGAGTTGATCACGGGATGATGTGTTACGGAACGAGTAAAGAGACTTGCCGGTAACGAGATTGAACAAGGTATAAGGATACCGACGATCGAATCTCGGGCAAGTACAATACCGCTAGACAAAGGGAATTGTATACGGGATTGATTAAGTCCTTGACATCGTGGTTCATCCGATGAGATCATCGTGGAACATGTGGGAGCCATCATGGGTATCCAGATCCCGCTGTTGGTTATTGACCGGAGGACGTCTCGGTCATGTCTGCATGTCTCCCGAACCCGTAGGGTCTACACACTTAAGGTTTGATGACGCTAGGGTTATAAAGGAAGTTTGTATGTGGTTACCGAATGTTGTTCGGAGTCCCGGATGAGATCCCGGACGTCACGAGGAGTTCCGGAATGGTCCGGAGGTAAAGATTTATATATGGGAAGTCCTATTTTGGCCACCGGAAAATGTTCGGGATTTTTCGGTATTGTACCGGGAAGGTTCTAGAAGGTTCCGGAGTGGGGCCCACCTGCATGGGGGGACCCACATGGACGTGGGTAGTGGGGGAAAGGCCCCACACCCCTGGTCAAGGCGCACCAAGATCCCCCCTTAGAAGGAATAAGATCATATCCCGAAGGGATAAGATCAAGATCCCTAAAAAGGGGGGATAACAATCGGTGGGGAAGGAAATAATGAGATTTCTTTCCTCCCACCTTGGCCAACGCCCCAATGGACTTGGAGGGCAAGAAACCAGCCCCTCCACCCCTATATATAGTGGGGAGGCGCATGGGAGCTATACACGAAGTTCTGGCGCAGCCCTCCCCCTCTCACAAGTACTCCTCCTCTCCCGCGGTGCTTGGCGAAGCCCTGCAGGATTGCCACACTCCTCCACCACCACCACGCCATTGTGCTGCTGCTGGATGGAGTCTTCCTCAACCTCTCCCTCTCTCCTTGCTGGATCAGGGCTTGGGAGTTGTCACCGGGCTGTATGTGTGTTGAACGCGGAGGTGCCGTGCGTTCGGCACTTGATCATCGGTGATTTGAATCACGACGAGTACGACTCCATCAACCCCGTTCACTTGAACGCTTCCGCTTAGCGATCTACAAGGGTATGTAGATGCACTCTCTTTCTACTCGTTGCTGGTCTCTCCATAGATAGATCTTGGTGACACGTAGGAAATTTTTGAATTTTTGCTACGTTCCCCAACAGTGGCATCATGAGCTAGGTCTATTGCGTAGATTCTTTGCACGAGTAGAACACAAAGTAGTTGTGGGCGTTGATGTTGTTCAATATGCTTACCGTTACTAGTCCAATCTTGTTTCGACGGTATTGTGGGATGAAGCGGCCCGGACCAACCTTACACGTACTCTTACGTGAGACAGGTTCCACCGATTGACATGCACTTGGTGCATAAGGTGGCTAGCGGGTGCCAGTCTCTCCCACTTTAGTCGGAACGGGTTCGATGAAAAGGGTCCTTATGAAGGGTAAATAGCAATTGGCATATCACGTTGTGGTTTTGCGTAGGTAAGAAACGTTCTTGCTAGAAACCCATAGCAACCACGTAAAACATGCAACAACAATTAGAGGACGTCTAACTTGTTTTTGCAGGGTATGCTTTGTGATGTGATATGGCCAAGAAGAATGTGATGAATGATATGTGATGTATGAGATTGATCATGTTCTTGTAATAGGATTCACGACTTGCATGTCGATGAGTATGACAACCGGCAGGAGCCATAGGAGTTGTCTTTATTTATTGTATGACCTGCGTGTCATTGAACAACGCCATGTAATTACTTTACTTTATTGCTAACCGGTAGCCATAGTAGTAGAAGTAATAGTTGGCGAGACAACTTCATGAAGACACGATGATGGAGATCATGGTGTCATGCCGGTGACGATGATGATCACGGAGCCCCGAAGATGGAGATCAAAAGGAGCAAAATGATATTGGCCATATCATGTCACTATTTGATTGCATGTGATGTTTATCATGTTTATGCATCTTGTTTACTTAGGACGACGGTAGTAAATAAGATGATCCCTTACAAAATTTCAAGAAGTGTTCTCCCCTAACTGTGCACCGTTGCTACAGTTCGTCGCTTCTAAGCACCACGTGATGATCGGGTGTGATGGATTCTTACGTTCACATACAACGGGTGTAAGACAGTTTTACACAGCGAAAACACTTAGGGTTAACTTGACGAGCCTAGCATGTGCAGACATGGCCTCGGAACACGGAGACCGAAAGGTCGAGCATGAGTCGTATAGCAGATACGATCAACATGAAGATGTTCACCGATGATGACTAGTCCGTCTCACGTGATGATCGGACACGGCCTAATTGACTCGGATCATGTAATCACTTAGATGACCAGAGGGATGTCTATCTGAGTGGGAGTTCATAAGATGAACTTAATTATCTTGAACATAGTCAAAAGACCTTTTGCAAATTATGTCGTAGCTCGCGCTTTAGTTCTACTGTTTTAGACATGTTCCTAGAGAAAATATAGTTGAAAGTTGATAGTAGCAATTATGCGGACAGTAGAAAGCTTATGTCCTTAATGCACTGCTCAGTGTGCTGAACCCCAAACGTCGTTTGTGGATGTTGCGAACATCGGACATACACGTTTTGATAATTACGTGATAGTTCAGTTAAACGGTTTAGAGTTGAGGCACTAAAGACGTTTTCGAAACGTCACGGAACATATGAGATGTTTCGAGGGCTGAAATTGGGATTTCAGGCTCGTGCCCACGTCAAGAGGTATGAGACCTCCAACGATTTTCTTAGCCTGCAAACTAAGGGAGAAAAGCTTAATCGTTGAGCTTGTGCTCAGATTGTCTGATTGCAACAATCACTTGAATCGAGTGGGAGTTGATCTTCCAGATAAGATAGTGATGTTTCCCCAAAGTCATTGCCACCAAGCTGCTAGAGCTTCGTGATGAACTATAACATATCAGGGATAGATATGATGATCCTTGAAATATTCGTGATGTTTGACACCGCGAAAGTAGAAATCAAGAAGGAGCATCAATTGTTGATGGTTGGTGAAACCACTAGTTTCAAGAAGGGCAAGGGCAAGAAGGGATACTTCATGAAACGGCAATTCAGCTGCTGCTCTAGTGAAGAAACCCAAGGTTGAACCCAAACCCGAGACTAAGTGCTTCTGTAATAAAGGGAACAGCCACTGGAGCAGAATTACCCTAGATACTTGGTAGATGAGAAGGCTGGCAAGGTCGATAGAAGTATATTGGATATACATTGTGTTGATGTGTACTTTACTAGTACTCCTAGTAGCACCAGGGTATTAGATACCGGTTCAGTTGCTAAGTGTTAGTAACTCGAAATAAAAGCTACGGAATAAACGGAGACTAGCTAAAGGTGAGCTGGCGATATGTGTTGGAAATGTTTCCAATGTTGATATGATCAAGCATCGCACGCTCCCTCTACCATCGAGATTGGTGTTAAAACCTGAATAATTGTTATTTGGTGTTTGCGTAGAGCATAGACATGATTGGATTATGACTATTGCAATACGGTTATTCATTTAAGGAGAATAATAGTTACTCTATTTATGTGAATAATACCTTCAGTGGTCTTGCACCTAAAAATGGTTTATTGAATCTCGATCGTGGTGATACACATTTTCATGCCAAAAGATAGTAATGATAGTACCACTTACTGGTGGCACTGCCATGTAAGTCATATTGGTTTAAAACACATGAAGAAGCTCCATGTTGATGGATCTTTGGACTCACTCGTTTTTGAAAAGTTTGAGACATGCGAACCATGTCTATTGGTGTATACGCATGAAGAAACTCCATGCAGATGGATCGTTTGGACTCACTTGATTTTGAATCACTTGAGATATGCAAATCATACCACATGGGCAAGATGACTGAAAAGCCTCGTTTTCAGTAAGATGGAACAAGATAGCAACTTGTTGGAAGTAACACATTTTGATGTGTGCAGTCCAATGAGTGCTGAGGCATGCAGTGAATATCGTTATGTTCTTACTTCACAGATGATTCGAGTAGATGTTGAGAATATTTACTTGATGAAACACAAGTCTGAATTATTGAATGGTTCAAGTAATTTCAGAGTGAAGTAGAAGATCATTGTGACAGGAGGATAAAATGTCTATGATATGATCATAGAGATGAATATCTGAGTTACAAGTTTTGGCACACAATTAAGACATTGTGGAAATTGTTTCGCAATTAATACCGCCTGGAACACCATAGTGTGATGGTGTGTCCGAACATCATAACTGCACCCTATTGGATATGATGCATACCATGATGTCTCTTATCGAGTTACCACTATCGTTCATGGGTTAGGCATTAGAGACAACCACATTCACTTTAAATAGGGCACCACGTAATTCCGTTGAGATGACACCGTATGAATTATGGTTTAGAGAAACCTAAGTTGTCGTTTCTTAAAGGTTTGGGGCTGCGATGCTTATGTGAAAAAATTTCAGGATTGATAAGCTCGAACCCAAAGCGGATAAAATGCATCTTCATAGGACACCCAAAACAGTTGGGTATACCTCCTAATTCAGATCCGAAAGCAATATGGATTGTTTCTTGAATCAGGTCCTTTCTCGAGAAAAGGTTTGTCTCGAAAAGTTGAGTGGGAGGATGGTGGAGACTTGATATGGTTATTGAACCATCACTTCAACCAGTGTGTATCAGGGCACATGAAGTTGTTCCCGTGGCACCTACACCAATTGAAGTAGAAGCTTATGATAGTGATCATGAAGTTTCGGATCAAGTCACTGCCGTACCTCGTAGGGTGACAAGGATACGTACTACTTCAGAGTGGTACAGTAATCCTGTCTTGAAGGTCATGTTGCTAGACAACAATGAACCTATGAGCTATGGAGAAGTGATGGTGGGCCCAAATTCCGACAAATGGTTAGAAGCCATGAAATCCGAGATAGGATCCATGTATCAGAACAAAGCATGGACTTTGGTGGACTTGCCCAAAGATCGGCAAGCCATTGAGATAAATGGATCTTTAAGAAGAAGATGGACGTGGATGGTAATGTCACCATCTATGAAGCTCGACTTGTGGCGAAGAGTTTTTCACAAGTTCAAGGAGTTGACTGCGATGAGATTTTCTCATCTGTAGCGATGCTTAAGTCCGTCGGATTCATGTTAGCATTAGCTGCATTTATGAAATCTGGCAGATGGATGACAAAACGAGTTTCCTTACCAGTCTTCGTATGGAAAGGTTGTATGTGATACAAATCAGAAAGTTTTTGTCGATCCTAAGGATGCTAAAAGGTATGCTAGCTCCAGCGATCCTTCCATGGACTAGAGTAAGCATCTCGGAGTTGGAATGTGCGCTTTGATAAGATGATCAAAGATTTTGGGTTTATACAAAGTTTATGAGAAACTTGTATTTCCAAAGAAGTGAGTGGGAGCACTATAGAATTTCTGATGAGTATATGTTCTTGACATATTGTTGATCAGAAATGATGTAGAATTTCTAGAAAACATATAGGGTTATTTGAAAGGTGTTTTCAATAGAAAACCTGGATCAAGCTACTTGAACATTGAGCATCAAGATCTATAAGATAGATCAAAATGCTTAATAATACTTATAAATGAGCACGTACCTTGACATAATCTTGAAGGTGTTCAAGATGGATCAGTCAAAGAAGGAGTTCTTGCCTGAGTTGTAAGGTATGAAGTTAAGACTTAAAGCTCGACCACGGCAGAAGAAAGAGGAAGGACGAAGGTCGTCCCCTATGCTTTTATCATAGGCTCTCTACAGTATGCTATGCTGTGTACCGCACCTGAAGTGTGCCTTGCCATGAGTCAGTCAAGGGGTACAAGAGTGATCCAAGAATGGATCACAGGACAACGGTCAAAGTTATCCTTAGTAACTAGTGGACTAAGGAATTTTCTCGATTATGGAGGTGGTAAAAGAGTTCGTCGTAAAGGGTTACGTCGATGCAAGCTTAACACCTATCCGGATAGCTCTGAGTAGAGATACCGGATACGTATGATGGAGCAACAATTTAGAATAGCTCCAAGTGGAACAGTTATTTGGAATAGCTCCAAATAGAGCGTGGTAGCTGCATCTAGGAGATGACATAGAGATTTGTAAAACACACACGGATCTAAAAGGTTCAGACCCGTTGACTATAACCTCTCTCACAAGCATAACATGATCAAACCCAGAACTCATCGAGTGTTAATCACATGGTAAATGTGAACTAGATTATTGACTCTAGTAAACTCTTTGGATGTTAGTCACATGGGGATGTGACCTTGAGTGTTAATCACATATCGATGTGAACTAGATTATTGACTCTAGTGCAAGTGGGAGACTGTTGGAAATATGCCCTAGAGGCAATAATAAATTAGTTATTATTATATTTCCTTGTTCATGATAATTGTCTTTTATTCATGCTATAACTGTATTATCCGGAAATCGTAATACACGTGTGAATACATAGACCACAATATGTCCCTAGTGAGCCTCTAGTTGACTAGCTCGTTGTGATCAACAGATAGTCATGGTTTCCTGGCTATGGACATTGGATGTCGTTGATAACGGGATCACATCATTAGGAGAATGATGTGATGGACAAGACCCAATCCTAAGCATAGCACAAAGATCGTGTAGTTCGTTTGCTAGAGCTTTTCTAATGTCAAGTATCTTTTCCTTAGACCATGAGATTGTGCAACTCCTGGATACCGTAGGAGTGCTTTGGGTGTACCAAACGTCACAACGTAACTGGGTGGCTATAAAGGTGCATTACAGGTATCTCCGAAAGTGTCTGTTGGGTTGGCACGAATCGAGACTGGGATTTGTCACTCCGTGTAAGCGGAGAGGTATCTCTGGGCCCACTCGGTAGGACATCATCATATGCGCAATGTGACCAAGGAGTTGATCACGGGATGATGTGTTACGGAACGAGTAAAGAGACTTGCCGGTAACGAGATTGAACAAGGTATAAGGATACCGACGATCGAATCTCGGGCAAGTACAATACCGCTAGACAAAGGGAATTGTATACGGGATTGATTAAGTCCTTGACATCGTGGTTCATCCAATGAGATCATCGTGGAACATGTGGGAGCCATCATGGGTATCCAGATCCCGCTGTTGGTTATTGACCGGAGGACGTCTCGGTCATGTCTGCATGTCTCCCGAACCCGTAGGGTCTACACACTTAAGGTTCGATGACGCTAGGGTTATAAAGGAAGTTTGTATGTGGTTACCGAATGTTGTTCGGAGTGCCGGATGAGATCCCGGACGTCACGAGGAGTTCCGGAATGGTCCGGAGGTAAAGATTTATATATGGGAAGTCCTATTTTGGCCACCGGAAAATGTTCGGGATTTTTCGGTATTGTACCGGGAAGGTTCTAGAAGGTTCCGGAGTGGGGCCCACCTGCATGGGGGGACCCACATGGACGTGGGTAGTGGGGGCAAGGCCCCACACCCCTGGTCAAGGTGCACCAAGATCCCCCCTTAGAAGGAATAAGATCATATCCCGAAGGGATAAGATCAAGATCCCTAAAAAGGGGGGATAACAATCGGTGGGGAAGGAAATAATGAGATTTCTTTCCTCCCACCTTGGCCAACGCCCCAATGGACTTGGAGGGCAAGAAACCAGCCCCTCCACCCCTATATATAGTGGGGAGGCGCATGGGAGCTATACACGAAGTTCTGGCGCAGCCCTCCCCCTCTCACAAGTACTCCTCCTCTCCCGCGGTGCTTGGCGAAGCCCTGCAGGATTGCCACGCTCCTCCACCACCACCACGCCGTTGTGCTGCTGCTGGATGGAGTCTTCCTCAACCTCTCCCTCTCTCCTTGCTGGATCAAGGCTTGGGAGACGTCACCGGGCTGTATGTGTGTTGAACACGGAGGTGCCATGCGTTCGGCACTTGATCATCGGTGATTTGAATCACGACGAGTACGACTCCATCAACCCCGTTCACTTGAACGCTTCCGCTTAGCGATCTACAAGGGTATGTAGATGCACTCTCTTTCTACTCGTTGCTGGTCTCTCCATAGATAGATCTTGGTGACACGTAGGAAAATTTTGAATTTCTGCTACGTTCCCCAAGACCACTGAGTATATAAGTCATGCTCATCCTCATGCTCGTGCTCATCACCATCGTCATCTCCCCCTTGGTTATAATTTTCTTCAAGTATAGGTGGTGGAATGTTCACAGGACCTTGGAAACACAAGAAGAAGCTTAATTAGTAAAGGGAAACTTGCTAATCCGCATGCATGTGGATGAAACAATTATAATTACGGTGGAAGAAAAACGTACCAAAACTACGAGGATCCCATGCAAAAACAATGCCACGAGTGGTGGAAGCAAACACAAGATCCTCCTATTCAATTGCATCATAGTACTCTTCATCCGTGTACAGAAACTGATTTTTGAGCAATATCCATGGACGAACCATGGAATCAGTAATGACGGCAACAAGCTTGTCGAAGATAGCAACAACTTCATAGTTCTTGTAATTCCAAGAGCGGTTGGGAACTCGACAAATTGCTATCTTTTGTAGACGACAACCACCATGATCGTATTTGAACGTACATAGATCATCTGTGTGCTCAACCTCAGGGCACTCTGAGATTTGTGGAAGTGGAATCCGCTGATGAGTGTACACATTCACAAGTTCCCACTCGCAATTGTACCCAATATAAACAACCCAATCTCCATTTGTGCCAGCCCAGGCCTTACCCTTAAGCGATGGCATCTTGACATCACACATATCATTATCAAGCGGCATCAACTTGCACAAGGCGAGGCCTCCATCGTCCGCGCCCATGTCAACAGGCTTATAGCAAAGAAGATAGGGGAGATCAAACCGCTCCTGGACCCTTGGGTTCCTTGTAATGATGTTATTAGTTGAGTCGAGAATGGTCTTGAACGAACCTGCCATGCTAGTCGAGGTGATGACATCATACCGATCAATGAGTTCCTCCACCACATCATCTTTCAGATCGGGGCAAGAATAATGGGGTCGTTTTCAGCCTGTTCCCTCCATGGATAAGACGATCGAACAATGGCAGAAGGAAGGGTGAATGCAAATGGAGGAGGGAGGAAGAGTGTGTGATAGCAGTTCCAAATCGAGAGGGAAAGGTGAAGAGTCGGTGGATGGTTGCCAGTTTGCCATGGTACACGAAGAGGCACCCCGGCCTACACGTTTGTTCGGAAATACTAGTAGAAAAGGACTCGCCGTTGTTTCACTGACATGTTGGAACGGGACCACATGTCAACGAAACATGGTGTGTAATTTCTCGTCCAAAATGCGATCTAGCCGCGTTGGCCCGAGGTGCCGCATTAGTTATCGACCTTTATTTTTTTAATGGTGTGTCGTTCCGTTTTGAAGCACGACTAACTGATACTGTATGCAGAGAAAATATAAACTACTCTACCACTACTCCACCTCTAGTACTAGTAGTATAAAAAAGATATATAGGGTGGATCTTCAGCGCTTTCTTGCTAAGGGCCACCCACTTGCTTCTCACACTATCACCTTGTCTCCAGATCTAAAAAAGACGGACTCTCTCTCCCTCCTCACCGGTGGTCCCAGATCCGCCGGGGAAGAAAAGGACGTGCAACATTGACGCACTCGTCATCGGTGAGCGAGGTCACGCACTGACAACAAGGCCGTCCTCTCAGACCTGGAGCCCGCGCGGGATGGCCTCCGTCCCCAAGCTCATGGCCGTAGTGTGTGCGGAGGACGACGACCACGAGCGAAGCGACTTCCCATTGACCCTCAGGTATGCTACCTCTTTTCGAACCATACCCTTGTTCTATTGCCCCATCTTTTTCCACTCCGCCATCTTCCCAATTTGCTATCCTCTGCTCTGCTGGTCACGCAGACGAAAACCTTAATTTGCACTATTAAAGGAAACCCTACTTCATGCAGACTAATCCATGTCTGGGTTGAATAAGGAAAGGAAGGGAGACTGTACTGTCCAAGAGAGTAGGCATCGAACCCGCATCTAGGTTGAAAAGGGGGAAATCAGTAGCTAAGGAACGAGTTTCGTGTCTCTTGGTTGAAGAAGTGTAGAAAGGCATGACAACACAATACAAAATGACCAGGTAGATCGGTTTGTTGTCCTCACATAGGAAAAAGGTGGCTAAAGAGAACAAAAATGGGACGTAATCCACATATGCTGCCTGGATATTTGTTGCTCTGGGCAACCATACCTCCCTCATCACTCTATGCGTCCGTGGAGGTATATCATACTGGTGCGCCCACTGTCCGAATGGGCCTCCCATGCTCTTATTGGCACTTTTTTGCTGTTAGTATAACGCCAACAGTCAAGTCAAGCAATGCTACTGCTAAAGTGATGCCACATTTAACTAATGACGCACTCAGTCTAATGCCATCGATAAATTTAAGCAATGCCATTTAACGTCATTGGATTATTTCAAGGTTAGCTGTTTATTGTGGATGTATTAAAGGTTTTTCAGCTAAGGTATTCTAATGTTGTTGCACAACCAGTATACCAACGATGAAACTTATTACTACCTTTATATTTTTGCACTCTTAATGCTTATAGATTACATACCTCACTTTCATGAGATAAGTTAATGTTTTTGTACAGTGTCACCAAAATGCCAAGGCGCAGCTGTCATTTTATTTTGGTTAAACTGCACAAAAAATTATGAAGACAAGAGGAAAGGTCAAGAGTGGGCACCTCCTCCTCCGGTTGTTCTCTTGATTCGTTCGATCAAATTTTTATGTTTGATCGATTATCAAGATTGGGATAGCAATTTTTAAGGTCCCCACGAGTTCGAAATGATATTTACCTTGGAGGTACATGGTTTGCAATTTTTTTATACTGTCATTAGTTAATAATGCTAGTTACCTTCAGACTTTTGTATTTGGTTTAATGCTCATGCATAGCTAGTATACCAATGCTGAAACTTGTTACCTTTACATTTTGTGTTGTTAATTCTTATAGAAATCTTCCAGTGCTAGAGTTTATTGAAACATGTTCAGTAACACCATTGTACTATACCCTGTAATAAAATAACTACTCTAATATTGCACTAGCCACTGTATTAGTGTATATTTGTAGTATTCGAATGGTTTTGCATTAGCGTATGGACATAAATAAAGTATGGCAAGCTTTCCTAGATATGTGCTCAAGAAAACTACTACCTATTTTTCTAAATAATAGACATTTGGGTACTTTAAATTGAACCGCGAAAACGTCTTATATTAAGGAGCAGAGGGTGTAGAGTTCACTCAAATTATCCCGGTAAAGCTAGTCACACCTTTGTTAAAATTAATGTTCATTATGTTATTGGAGGAGGTCTGTATGTTTGTCTCTAATGCCTGCCGACTACATACCTGACATCATGATGTAATGTTAAGTCACTTCCTTTTGTACAGTGTCACTAAATTGTCAAGGCGGTGATGGCATTTTATTTTAGTTGAACTGCACAAAATATGCTTAAAAGAAGAGGAAAGGTCAGGAGTCAATCATTCTTTCAGAAAGAACTATATATGCCTTTCTGACATCAGCCGTTGTTGCCTTATTTTTTCCTTCAAGCAGATGGTTAGAAATAGTCTTGCTACCTTTTCCCATTAAGAAATTGGACTGCTTATATTTGTGACTCTATGCTTCAACTAGTGTCATTTTTTACAGTAATCACACTTTCAATATATATGCAAACAGGGATGCTCAATTTTAGAGGAACTGCACAAAAAGTCCAACTAGTTCAACATTAGGAGCATGTTTTCTTCCAAACCTTTATATCCAGTTGGTGGCACTATGAGGTGTTCATTACGAAGGTACATGGTTTGCTACTATCTTGCTACTCTTTTTGTACTGTCATTAGATAGTAATACTAGTGGTTTGCATGTGAATTTACTGGCAGGGTGGACCTACATTGGAGGTGCAGGACATGATTCAATGATTGGATGCTCAATTTCGGTTGTATCGATTTCACCTCTTCCATCACTGCGAACATAGATATCCTTGGTCTGAGGAAGAATAGGCACTATATTTCTGCTCTGAACCAGCAAATCAATTCAATATGAAATTCTCCAGGGCAAAACATGACTGTATCAAATTGTCCAGGGCAAAACATGACAGATGCTAAGCAGAAGAGACATGTTTAAACCGAAAATACAAGGTGGGTATATGTTTACTAGCTGCTTGATATTTGTGCAGACAGAGATGCATGCCCGTCGCTATTTGGCAAACAAACAAACTGACCGCAATTTTGGTTGAACTACACAAGAGAATAGTATAGTCACTACATGCAGTGCCATTTGAAAATAGACACAGAAAGATTGGATAGTCACTTCATGGACTGCAGAAAAGTAGTATTGTACTATTTATTGGCCAACACTAGGTGCTTCATTGCTTTGGTATGATTATATAGTGGGCATCATTTTGCCTAAGTTAAAGTTTCTATTCTGAAAATAGTCTCGTCGTGTGATCGAGAGAAGACCAAATCATATTGCAGTGGATGTTCCTCCATCATGTGTGGTTCATTCTCATCGTTCCAGCTGTTGGTGAAACCACTTACATTTGCAAGAGGAATTGTAGACTTCACAAACAAATTTGTCTTTCAGTCTGTACTGAATGTTGGCCAAGAGAAGCATCCATGTTAGTAGGAAGAACAAATGTTTTTTCTAGATCTTTGCTTTTGGAGCCACATATTTGTATATGATCTGTGAATCATTGAGATGCATTAATATGTTGATCTTATGCATGGGAATCGTACTAGTTGGTTTTAGTTGCGATGCGAGATCCGAAGTGGCTAATCTTTGCTTTTGGAGCTACATATTTGTATATGATCTATGAATCATTGAGTTGCATTAACAGGTCCTTATTTCTGTCCGCTCAGTGTTTACAAGTTACTGATCAATCACTAGCTAGCCTACTAATGCGCTCCTGGCAGTTTTAGTTGCGAAGCAAGATCCGAAGTGGCAGTTTTTTGAATAAAAATGCCTACCTCCGAAGAAACTGACAAGCTGCTCTGAAGAAAATGCCATGCGAATCTGAAGAAACTGCCAGCAAAAACGTTCGCAAATGCCTTATCTCCCAGCTAACGTTCATCAACTAATGCGATCGTACACGTACACCATCCGACCTACTCGATCCTACACGTACACTATACGACCTACTCGATCCTACACGGATAAATAGCGGATCACGCACGTACTACCTCCTTTCCGGTTTGCAGGGCTCAATTCAAAAAACCACCTAGTCGATCCTACATGAATAAATAGCGGATCACGCACGTACTAGTACCTCCTTTCCAGTTTGCAGGGCTTAATTAAAAAATCTCACCAACCAAGTTACTCCCTCCGTTTGAGTTTATTAGTCCCATGAGCAAAGCAGCAAGGCCAAGGCATGGCAATAATTAACTACATGCAGAAGTTTAAGCCTAATTAATTCCAGCGATTTAAGTGGCTGCATGCGTGCCCTCGGCTGCGACTCGTTGCATGCTACTCCGCGTACTGGCTGCGAGCAATTCTGAGTGCCTGCGTGCAGCCGGTCGTAATTAAGGCAGCTAACTGATGCGAAAAAGATGCGTTTTAATTGTTGCGAGCCTTTTAAATCCGTGGAATCATTATTGACAAGGAGGGAGATGATTCGAGTGCACTCGTTTGACCGTCATGCCCGCGTGCGTCCCAGCATGGACGGGACGGGATGGCATAGTCATAATTTCAGTTTGTCTAGTTTTCCACAACAAGCTGGCGCGCTAAGCCATGCCTGCTTATGCATTGAATTCTAATGACCGTCGCGCTACCTTCCGCCTAAAAGTAATGTTTCCCGGCCTTCTCCGGTGGCACCGTGACCCAACTCGCCATATCCTCATAAGCCCCCACCGGCCCGACGTCGCTTGCTACTTATCCTCGCTCTCGCCACATCCGCCATGCCCCCACCCATCCGCGATAGGCGAGGCCAGAGGCAATCACCGCCGGAGCTAGTGTTTGGTTTTTCACCGGAAGGCAAACGGAGGGAGGAGGCATTCTATCGGTCTTTAGATGGCAATGCGGAGATCGAGGACTTGTTGGAGCACGACCGCCTGGCGGAGAAGCAGGAGTCATTGGAGCGCAACCGCCTGGCGGAGGAGCAGAGTATCGCTGATTTGCACCGCCACATGGAGCAGTAGCCCACCGATGCTCTGAGTCGCGAGCAGAGCACCCGCAACTGGGCCGACTACATGGAGGCCGGCGCTCGGCAAATAGCCCTAGAGGCTGTCAGGCACGCACGCGTTCGTGACGCTGACTTTTACTACCAACTCGTCAAGTGGGTTTGCTACTTAGAAGCCGAAGCTTCGGTGGACCACGCTGGCATGAAAAGGGCCAACGCACGCGAGCAATGCACCCTATCGCACCTCTGGCAAGTCTGAGGCGAGGCGGAGGATGCCGGTGCCGGTGTTTAGCGTGTACCGCAGATGGCGGCCGGCATCGTCTAGCTAGCTAAGAGTAAGTTAGTACTTGTATGCTACTAGAGTATTAGTGGGAGTAGATAGTTAACTTGGCTATGATGGTTGTCAACGTGGAAGTTCAGTACTCTATATGTGTATCAGACCTGTTACTTTGCTCTGAATGTTGAACTTTCTGTTTGAACGTATGGAATGGGCTGTTATTTTTTTAAATGGGTTGTATTTTTCCTCCACGGGTTTAGAAGCTGACTTGTGGGCCTACCAACTTGACGCGTACACAATCAGGAGATGATTGTACCTGGAGAGGATGATAGCTGGGACCCGCCAAAGTCATGGCAGTACACAAGCAAGTGCCTCCTTATTTCAAGCCAATAAAAAATGGCTCCTCCTAATGGATTTCTGACATCTTGGTCCCATGACATTGTCAACATAGTCAGTAAACGAGAGAATTGCACAATGAGCGGCTGACACCAGGGACCCAGTAGCTCGCCCAATTATTTTTGATTTTGGTTAATTTGATAAATGCCACTCCAAATTTTGTGTTTCCGAGAAATGCCACTGCACTTTCCAAACTTTGAAAAATGCCATTTCATGCCATTTCCAGTGGCATTTTTCGAAGTCTGGAGTGGCGTTTTTCAAAGTTTGCAAATTGAAGTGGCATTTTTTAAAGTTTGCAAAAATTGTAGTGGCATTTTTATGAATCGCCATAATTGGAGTGGCATTTATCTATTTTTTTTGAGAAGGAAGCAGGGTGTCAACTGGGCTGTGCGGGGCACTCTAGCCTGTCTATACAACCTTTTATTTTATGTTTACCACATAGCAGCCCAGTAGTTTTTTTTTCTTTCTGAAAATGGCTAGCCCAGTTTTTTTGTGATTTGTCAAGTTAGTCGCTTTGTCAGGCCTATTGGGTTGCAAATCTTTCAAGACGAGGAGAGCTTCATTCGGTTGGCCGAGAAAATGGCCTATCAATAATGAGAAATGGGTTGTACATTTTTAAAACACATCAAACCGGCAATTAGTTTCAAATTTCTTTTTTTCATTTCGAGATTTTCAATTGCATTGATTTTTATGAATGGACAATTTATTGGATTTTATATTGATATACATTTATTTTTAAAATCAGTTTGAATGTGACTCGAAATTTTGGGATTAAAAGCAGTTCGGACCGCACCGAAATATGCAAAATTTCGTATAATTTTTTAACTATGGCCACAATATGGGCTGTAATGCTAACAAAAAGAATATGGGCTCCAAAAAAACCTTAAGAATTAGCAAATGGACTGTAAATTATTAGAAATAATGGCAGATGGGTTGTATGTTGTTTTCCACATATTTGAGGCTTTCCTAAAAAAGGTTGACGCACAAGGAGTGACTGTTGGATGTCCATCCAACGACCGTCGTGCTTCTTCAATCTCTACTCTTCCTACTCCAGCCGCTCAAACAAGCGTCGGTGGGACTGTCTGCTCCCTCCTCCCTGCGGTCGGCTGTGCTGCCGCGCAGGCCTCACCGCCCCCACCATACTCCCATCGTTGTCCTACATCCCTCTACTCACCCACACTTGTTGTTATTCTCCGGCGACGGCAGACGAACCAGTAAACCCTCATACAGTCGTACTCCCCTCCATGTGGGAAACAACTGCCGAGTCTTCCCTGGCTCCGTGTCATTCCCTTCCTAGGCCTCGCCATCGTCCAACACCCTGGTGCTCTCGGCACAGCGTGGTCAACATGGTCAACGACCGACATACATCTGAAGTGGACTGTACGTGGAGAGGCTGACAGCTGGGTCCACGACCGCACGCAAGGAAACGCCTCCTTATTACGCGCAAAGTAATGATTCCTCCACCTAACATCTGGGACCCATCGAAAGGGCCTCTGTATTTCGCGAAAAAACGTTATCGCCGTTGACAGCTCGGACCCACCAGTTATATCTTCGCATGCAAGGAAGTGCCTCCTTGTAACGCACAAAAATACGAATACTCCCCCTGCTAGCTAGGACCCATTATAGTGGGCCTACTAAGTTGACGGGGATGGAGGGCTTTTCCAACTTAGTCAATATGCATGATTCTAGCTCCAGTGACCGTGCGATGTCCACCCAACGACTGTAGTGCTTCTTCAACCTCTGGTCTTCTTGCTCCAGCCGCCCAAAGCAGCGCCAGTTGTGCCGCCTGCTCCTGCCTCCCGTGGTCGGCTGTGCTACCGTGGAGGCCTCACTGCCCCCATACTGCTCCCACCACTGTTCAGGCCATCCCTCCACTCACCCACACCCCCTGTTATTCTGCGGCGATGGTAGCCTCATACCGTAGCCGAACTAGTGAACCCTCGTACTCCTCTCCGCGTGGGCATCCACTGCCGCGTCTTCCCCGGCTCCGCGTCATTGCCTTCCTAGGCCTCGTCGTCGTCCACCGCCATGGTGCTTGATACGTCTCCAACGTATCTATAATTTTTGATTGTTACGTCCATTTTGCATCATGCTTTTATATCAATATTTATTGCATTATGGGCTGTTATTTCATATTATCTCACAATACTTATGGCTATTCTCTCTTATTTTACAAGGTTTACATGAAGAGGGAGAATGCCGGCAGCTGGAATTCTGGGTTGGAAAAGGAGCAAATATTGGAGACCTATTCTGCGGAACTCCAAAAGTCCTGAAACTCCACGGAATATCTTAAAAAAATAAAGAAAAATCGTCGCCAAAGATGAAGGCCAGGGGGCCCACACCCTGCTCACAAGGGTGGCCCCCCTGGGGCGCGCCCCCTACCTCGTGGGCCCCCTGGTGGCTCTCCGACGCCCATCTTCTCCTATATGAAGTCTTTCGATGAGAAAAAACATCAAGCAACCTTTCGGGACGAGACTTAGCCGCCACGAGGCGGAACCTTGGCGGAACCAATCTAGGGCTCCGGCAGAGCTGTTCTGCCGGGGACACTTCCCTCCGGGAGGGGGAAATCATCACCAACGTCATCACCAACGATCCTCTCATCGGGAGAGGGAAATCTCCATCAACATCTTCACCAGCACCATCTCATCTCCAAACCCTAGTTCATCTCTTGTATCCAATTCTTGTCTCCAAGTCCGGGATTGGTGCTAGTAGGTTGCTAGTAGTGTTGGTTACTCCTTGTAGTTGATGCTAGTTGGTTTATTTGGTGGAAGATCATATGTTCAGATCCTTTATGCATATTATTACCCCTCTGGTTATGAACATGAATATGCTTTGTGAGTAGTTACGTTTGTTCCTGAGGACAAGGGAGAAGTCTTGCTATTAGTAGTCATGTGAATTTGGTATTCGTTCGATATTTTGATAAGATGTATGTTGTCTAGCCTCTAGTGGTGTTATGTGAACGTCAACTACATAACACTTCACCATTGTTTGGGCCTAGAGGAAGGCATTGGGAAGTAATAAGTAGATGATGTGTTGCTAGAGTAACAGAAGCTTAAACCCTAGTTTATGCGTTGCTTCATAAGGGGCTGATTTGGATCCATATGTTTCATGCTATGGTTAGGTTTACCTTAATACTTTTTTTGTAGTTGCGGATGCTTGCAATAGAGGTTAATCATAAGTGGGATGCTTGTTCAAGCAAGAACAGCACCCAAGCACTGGTCCACCCACATATCAAATTATCAAAGTACCGAACGCGAATCATATGAGCGTGATGAAAACTAGCTTGACGATATTCCCATGTGTCCTCAAGAGCATTTTTCCTATTATAAGAGTTTGTCCAGACTTGTCCTTTGCTATAAAAACGATTGGGCCACCTTGCTGCACTTTATTTACTTTTGTTACTTGTTGCTTGTTACGATTTATCTTATTACAAAACTATCTATTACCACTTATTTCAGTACTTGCAGAGAATACCTTGCTGAAAACCGCTTATCATTTCCTTCTGCTCCTTGTTGGGTTCGACACTCTTACTTATCGAAAGGACTACGATAGATCCCCTATACTTGTGGGTCATCAAGACTCTTTTCTGGCATCGTTGTCGGGGAGTGTAGCGCCTTTGGTAGGTGGAATTTGGTAAGGATAAATTTATATAGTGTGCTGAAATTTTTGTCACTTGTTACTATGGAAAGTAGTTCTCTAAGGGGCTTGTTCGGGGTATCTTCACCCCGTCCAGTAGAGAAAAGAGTTGCTCCTCAACCTACTGAACCTATTGAAAATGAAACTCCTTTTGAAATTCCTTCGGGTATGATGGAAAAACTGCTAGCTAACACTTTTACAGGAGATGGAACAAAACATCCTGATGAACATCTACTCTATGTGGATGAAGTTTGTGGACTATTTAAGCTTGCAGGCATACCCGATGATGTTGTTAAGAAGAAGGCCTTCCCTTTATCTTTGAAGGGAGACACATTGACATGGTATAGGCTATGTGATGATACGAGATCATGGAACTATAAAAGATTGAAACTGGAATTTCATCAAAGGTATTACCCTATGCATCTTGTTCACCGTGATCGCAATTATATATATATAATTTCTGGCCTCGCGAAGGAGAAAGAATCGATCAAGCTTGGGGGAGGCTTAAATCAATGTTATATTCATGCCCCAATCATGAGCTCTCAAGAGAAATAATTGTTCAAAGTTTTTATGCTCGGCTTTCTGATGACAATCGCACCATGCTCGATACTTCTTGTGCTGGCTCTTTTATGATGAAGACTATTGAATTTAGATGTAATTTGTTGGATAGAATTAAATGCAACTCTGAAGATTGGGACCTCGACGAAGGTAAGGAGTCAGGTATGACACCTAAGTTTGATTGCGTTAAATCTTTTATGGATACCGATATTTTCCGTAAGTTTAGCACTAAATATGGACTTGACTCTGAGATAGTAGCTTCTCTCTGTGAATCTTTTGCTACCTATGTTGATCTCCCCAAGGAGAAGTGGTTTAAATATCCTCCTCCCATAGAAGTAAAAGTAGTTGCTCCTATTAAAGTTGAAGAAAAGACTGTCACTTATAATGATCCTATTGTTCCTACTTCTTATGTTGAGAAACCACCTTTCCCTGTTAGAATGAAGGACCATGCTAAAGCTTCAACTGCTATTCGTAAAAGCAATATTAGAACTTATACACCTCCTGAGCAAGTTAAAGTAGAACCTAATATTGCTATTGTTAAAGATCTCTTATCTAATAATATTGATGGGCATGTTATTCAATTCTGTGGTGAAACTGCTAGAATTTCTAAACCTTGTGCTAGAGATAAACATAGACCTATGGTAGGCGTGCCTGTTATTTCTGTTAAAATAGGAGATCATTGTTATCATGGCTTATGTGATATGGGTGCTAGTGCTAGTGTAATACCCATTGCCTTATACAAAGAAATTATGCATGATATTGCACCTGCTGAGTTAGAAGATATTGATGTTACAATTAAACTTGCCAATAGAGATACTATATCTGCAATGGGAATTGTTAGAGATGTTGAAGTCTTGTGTGGAAAAACCAAATATCCCGCTGATTTTCTTGTTCTAGGTTCTCCACAAGATAGCTTTTGTCCCATTATATTTGGTAGACCCTTCTTGAGTACTGTTAATGCTAAGATAGACTGCGAAAAGAATGTTGTTACTATTGGCTTGGATGATATGGTTCATGAGTTTAATTTCTCTAAATTTAGTAAACAACATCGTGAGGAAGAATCGCCTAGTAAGGATGAAATTATTGGCCTTGCTTCTATTGCTGTACCTCCTAGTGATCGTTTAGAACAATATTTGCTAGACCATGAAAATGATATGTTCATGAATGAAAGAAGGGAAATAGATGAAGTATTCTTTAAACAGGAACCTATTCTGCAACACAATTTGCCTGTTGAAATCCTAGGGGATCCTCCTCCACCCAAGGGTGATCCCGTGTTTGAGCTTAAACCGTTGCTTGATAATCTTAAATATGCTTATCTTAATGAAAAGAAAATATATCCTGTCATTATTAGTGCTAATCTCTTAGAGCATGAAGAAGAAAGATTATTGAAAACTCTGAACAAGCACCGTGCCGCTATTGGATATACTCTTGATGATCTTAAGGGCATTGGTCCCACGCTATGTCAACATAAAATAAATTTGGAAGCGGATGCCAAACCAGTTCGTGATCCTCAACGACGTCTGAATCCTAAAATGAAAGAAGTGGTAAGAAAAGAAATACTCAAGCTTCTAGAGGCAGGTATAATTTATCCCGTTGCTGATAGTCACTGGGTAAGTCATGTCCATTATGTCCCTAAGAAGGGAGGTATTATTGTTGTCCCTAATGATAAAGATGAATTGATCTCGCAAAGAATTATCACAGGCTATAGGATGGTAATTGATTTCCGCAAATTAAATTAAGCTACTAAGAAAGATCATTACCCCTTACCTTTTATTGATCAAATGCTAGAAAGATTATGCAAACATACACATTATTGCTTTCTATATGGTTATTCTGGTTTCTCTCAAATACCTGTGTCAGCTAAAGATCAATCAAAGACTACTTTTACATGCCCTTTTGGTACTTTTGCTTATAGACGTATGCCTTTTGGTTTATGTAATGCACCTGCTACCTTTCAAAGATGCATGATGGCTATATTCTCTGACTTTTGTGACAAAAATTGTGAGGTTTTCATGGACAATTTTTCTGTCTATGGTTCCTCTTTTGATGATTGCTTGAGCAATCTTGATCGAGTTTTGCAGAGATGTGAAGAAACTAATCTTGTCTTGAATTGGGAAAAGTGCCACTTTATGGTTAATGAAGGTATTGTCTTGGGGCACAAAGTTTCTGAAAGAGGTATTGAAGTTGATAAAGCCAAAGTTGATGCTATTGAAAAGATGCCATGTCCCAGTGACATCAAAGGTATAAGAAGTTTCCTTGGTCACCCTGGATTTTATAGGAGGTTCATTAAGGACTTCTCAAAAATTTCTCGGCCTCTGACTAATTTTTTACAAAAAGATGTACCATTTGTCTTTGATGATGATTGTGTAGAAGCATTTGAAATACTTAAGAAAGCATTAGTCTCTGCACCTGTTGTTCAGCCACCTGATGGAATTTACCCTTTGAAATTATGTGTGATGCTAGTGATTATGCTGTAGGTGCTGTTCTAGGGCAAAGAGTTGATAAGAAATTAAATGTTATCCATTATGCTAGTAAGACTCTAGACAATGCTCAAAGAAATTATGCTACTACTGAAAAGGAACTTTTAGCAGTTGTATTTGCTTGTGATAAATTCAGACCCTATATTGTAGACTCTAAAGTAACTATTCACACTGATCATGCTGCTATTAAATATCTTATGGAAAAGAAAGATGCAAAACCTAGACTTATTAGATGGGTTCTCTTGCTGCAAGAATCTGATTTGCATATTGTTGATAGAAAAGGAGCCGAGAACCCCATTGCAGATAACTTATCCAGGTTAGAGAATGTTCTTGATGACCCACTACCTATTGATGATAGCTTCCCTGATGAGCAATTAAATGTCATAAGCACTTCTCGTAGCACTCCATGGTATGCTGATTATGCTAATTATATTGTCGCTAAATTTATACCACCTAGCTTCACATACCAACAAAAGAAAAAGTTTTTCTATGATTCATGACATTACTTTTGGGATGACCCACATCTTTATAAAGAAGGAGTAGATGGTGTTATTAGACGTTTTGTACCTGCGCATGAACAGGAACAGATCCTACGCAAGTGTCACTCTGAAGCTTATGGAGGACACCACGCTGGAGATAGAACTGCACATAAGGTATTGCAATCCGGTTTTTATTGGCCTACTCTCTTCAAGGATGCCCGTAAGTTTGTTTTGTCTTGCGATGAATGTCAAAGAATTGGTAATATTAGTAGACGTCAAGAAATGCCTATGAATTATTCACTTGTTATTGAACCATTTGATGTTTGGGGCTTTGATTATATGGGACCTTTTCCTGCCTCTAATGGATATACACGTATTTTAGTTGCTGTTGATTACGTTACTAAGTGTTGCGGAACGCAGTAATTTCAAAAAAATTCCTACGCACACGCAAGATCATGGTGATTCATAGCAACGAGAGGGGAGAGTGTGTCCACGTACCCTCGTAGACCGAAAGCGGAAGCGTTATGACAACGCGGTTGATGTAGTCATATGTCTTCATGATCCGACCGATCCAAGCACCGAACGTACGGCACCTCTGAGTTCAGCACACATTCAGCTCGATGACGAACCCCGGACTCCGATCCAGCAGGGTGTCGGGGATGAGTTCCGTTAGAACGACGGCGTGGTGATGATGATGATGTTCTACCGACGCAGGGCTTCGCCTAAGCACCGCAAGGATATGACCGAGGTGGAATATGGTGGAGGGGGGCACCGCACACGGCTAAGGAACGATCACGAAGATCAACTTGTGTGTCTAGAGGTGCCCCCCTGCCCCCGTATATAAAGGAGGGAGGGGGAGGTGCGGCCGGCCCCCTAGGGGTGCGCCTGGAGGAGTCCTACTCCCACCGGGAGTAGGACTCCCCCCTCTTGCCTTGGTGGAGAAGGAAAGGGGGAGGGGAAAGAGGAAAGGGGGCCGCCCCCCCCCCTTCCTTGTCCTATTCGGACTAGGGGGAGGGGGCGCGCGGCCTGCCCTGGCCGGCCCTCCTCTTCTCCCTCATGGCCCATGTAGGCCCAATAACCCCCGGGGGGTTCCGGTAACCCCCCGGTACTCCGGAAAAATCCCGGTTTCTCCCGGAACGATTCCGATATCCAAATATAGGCTTCCAATATATCAATCTTTATGTCTCGACCATTTCGAGACTCCTCGTCATGTCCGTGATCACATCCGGGACTCCGAACAACCTTCGGTACATCAAAACATATAAACTCATAATAAAACTGTCATCGTAACGTTAAGCGTGCGGACCCTACGGGTTCGAGAACTATGTAGACATGACCTAGAACTATTCTCGGTCAATAACCAATAGCGGAACCTGGATGCTCATATTGGCTCCTACATATTCTACGAAGATCTTTATCGGTCAAACCGCATAACAACATACGTTGTTCCCTTTGTCATCGGCATGTTACTTGCCCGAGATTCGATCGTCGGTATCTAATACCTAGTTCAATCTCGTTACCGGCAAGTCTCTTTACTCGTTACGTAATGCATCATTCCGTAACTAACTCATTAGCTACATTGCTTGCAAGGCTTATAGTGATGTGCATTACCGAGAGGGCCCAGAGATACCTCTCCGACAATCGGAGTGACAAAACCTAATCTCGAAATACGCCAACCCAACATGTACCTTTGGAGACACCTGTAGAGCTCCTTTATAATCACCCAGTTACGTTGTGACGTTTGGTAGCACACAAAGTGTTCCTCCGGTAAACGGGAGTTGCATAATCTCATAGTTACAGGAACATGTATAAGTCATGAAGAAAGCAATAGCAACATACTAAACGATCAAGTGCTAGGCTAACGGAATGGGTCATGTCAATCACATCATTCTCCTAATGATGTGATCTCTTTAATCAAATGACAACACATGTCTATGGTTAGGAAACATAACCATCTTTGATTAATGAGCTAGTCAAGTAGAGGCATACTAGTGACGTTATGTTTGTCTATGTATTCACACATGTATCATGTTTCCGGTTAATACAATTCTAGCATGAATAATAAACATTTATCATGATATGAGGAAATAAATAATAACTTTATTATTGCCTCTAGGGCATATTTCCTTCAGTCTCCCACTTGCACTAGAGTCAATAATCTAGATTACACAATAATGATTCTAACACCCATGGAGTCTTGGTGCTGATCATGTTTTTCTCGTGGAAGAGGCTTAGTCAACGGGTCTGCAACATTCAGATCCGTATGTATCTTGCAAATCTCTATGTCTCCCACCTGGACTTGGTCCCGGATGGAATTGAAGCGTCTCTTGATGTGCTTGGTCCTTTTGTGAAATCTGGATTCCTTTGCCAAGGCAATTGCACCAGTATTGTCACAGAAGATCTTCATTGGTTCCGATGCACTAGGTATGACACCTAGATCGGAAATGAATTCTTTCATCCAGACTCCTTCATTTGCTGCTTCTGAAGCAGCTATGTACTCCGCTTCACATGTAGATCCCGCCACGACGCTTTGTTTAGAACTGCACCAACTTACAGCTCCACCGTTTAATAAAAACACGTATCCGGTTTGCGATTTAGAATCGTCCGGATCAGTGTCAAAGCTTGCATCGACGTAACCATTTACGACTAGCTCTTTGTCACCTCCATATACGAGAAACATATCCTTAGTCCTTTTCAGGTATTTCAGGATGTTCTTGACCGCTGTCCAGTGATCCACTCCTGGATTACTTTGGTACCTTCCTGCCAAGCTTATTGCTAAGCATACGTCAGGTCTGGTACACAGCATTGCATACATGATAGAGCCTATGGCTGAAGCATAGGGAATATTTTTCATTTTCTCTCTATCTTCTGCTGTGGTCGGGCATTGAGTCTGACTCAACTTCACACCTTGTAATACAGGCAAGAACCCTTTCTTTGCCTGATCCATTTTGAACTTTTTCAAAACTTTATCAAGGTATGTGCTTTGTGAAAGTCCAATTAAGCGTCTTGATCTATCTCTATAAATCTTGATGCCCAATATGTAAGCAGCTTCACCGAGGTCTTTCATAGAAAAACTTTTATTCAAGTATCCCTTTATGCTATCCAGAAATTCTATATCATTTCCAATTAATAATATGTCATCTACATATAATATCAGAAATGCTACAGAGCTCCCACTCACTTTCTTGTAAATACAGGCTTCTCCAAAAGTCTGTATAAAACCATATGCTTTGATCACACTATCAAAGCGTTTATTCCAACTCCGAGATGCTTGCACCAGTCCATAAATGGATCGCTGGAGCTTGCACACTTTGTTAGCACCTTTTGGATCGACAAAACCTTCTGGTTGCATCATATACAACTCTTCTTCCAGAAATCCATTCAAGAATGCAGTTTTGACATCCATTTGCCAAATTTCATAATCATAAAATGCAGCAATTGCTAACATGATTCGGACAGACTTAAGCATCGCTACGGGTGAGAAAGTCTCATCGTAGTCAACCCCTTGAACTTGTCGAAAACCTTTCGCAACAAGTCGAGCTTTATAGACAGTTACATTACCATCTGCGTCAGTCTTCTTCTTAAAGATCCATTTATTCTCAATGGCTTGCCGATCATCGGGCAAGTCAACCAAAGTCCATACTTTGTTCTCATGCATGGATCCCATCTCAGATTTCATGGCTTCTAGCCATTTTGCGGAATCTGGGCTCATCATCGCTTCCTCATAGTTCGTAGGTTCGCCATGGTCAAGTAACATGACTTCCAGAATAGGATTACCGTACCACTCTGGTGCGGATCTTACTCTGGTAGACCTACGAGGTTCAGTAGAAACTTGATCTGAAGTTTCATGATCAATATCATTAGCTTCCTCACTAATTGGTGTAGTTGTCACAGGAACCGGTTCTTGTGATGGACTACTTTCCAATAAGGGAGCAGGTACAGTTACCTCATCAAGTTCTACTTTCCTCCCACTCACTTCTTTCGAGAGAAACTCCTTCTCTAGAAAGGATCCGAATTTAGCAACGAAAATCTTGCCCTCAGATCTGTGATAGAAGGTGTACCCAACAGTCTCTTTTGGGTATCCTATGAAGACACATTTCTCCGATTTGGGTTCGAGCTTATCTGGTTGAAGTTTCTTCACATAAGCATCGCAGCCCCAAACTTTAAGAAACGACAACTTTGGTTTCTTGCCAAACCACAGTTCATGAGGCGTCGTCTTAACGGATTTTGATGGTGCCCTATTTAACGTGAATGCGGCCGTCTCTAAAGCATAACCCCAAAACGATAGCGGTAAATCAGTAAGAGACATCATAGATCGCACCATATCTAGTAAAGTACGATTACGACGTTCGGACACACCATTTCGTTGTGGTGTTCCGGGTGGCGTGAGTTGCGAAACTATTCCGCATTGTTTCAAATGTAAACCAAACTCGTAACTCAAATATTCTCCTCCACGATCAGATCGTAGAAATTTTATTTTCTTATTACGATGATTTTCCACTTCACTCTGAAATTCTTTGAACTTTTCAAATGTTTCAGACTTGTGTTTCATTAAGTAGATATACCCATATCTGCTCAAATCATCTGTGAAGGTGAGAAAATAACGATACCCGCCGCGAGCCTCAATATTCATTGGACCACAAACATCAGTATGTATGATTTCCAATAAATCAGTTGCTCGCTCCATAGTTCCGGAGAACGGCGTTTTAGTCATCTTGCCCATGAGGCACGGTTCGCAAGTACCAAGTGATTCATAATCAAGTGATTCCAAAAGTCCATCAGTATGGAGTTTCTTCATGCGCTTTATACCGATATGACCTAAACGGCAGTGCCACAAATAAGTTGCACTATCATTATCAACTCTGCATCTTTTGGTTTCAACACTATGAATATGTGTATCACTACTTTCGAGATTCAATAAAAATAGACCACTCTTCAAGGGTGCATGACCATAAAAGATATTACTCATATAAATAGAACAACCATTATTCTCTGATTTAAATGAATAACCGTCTCGCATCAAACAAGATCCAGATATAATGTTCATGCTCAACGCTGGCACCAAATAACAATTATTTAGGTCTAAAACTAATCCCGATGGTAGATGTAGAGGTAGCGTGCCGACTGCGATCACATCGACTTTGGAACCATTTCCCACGCGCATCGTCACCTCGTCCTTAGCCAATCTTTGCTTAATCCGTAGTCCCTGTTTCGAGTTGCAAATATTAGCAACAGAACCAGTATCAAATACCCAGGTACTACTGCGAGTATTAGTAAGGTACACATAAATAACATGTATATCACATATACCTTTGTTTACTTTGCCACCCTTCTTATCCGCCAAATACTTGGGGCAGTTCCGCTTCCAGTGTCCAGTCTGCTTGCAGTAGAAGCACTCAGTCTTAGGCTTAGGTCCAAACTTGGGTTTCTTCTCTTGAGCAGCAACTTGTTTGCTGTTCTTCTTGAAGTTCCCCTTCTTCTTCCCTTTGCCCTTTTTCTTGAAACTGGTGGTCTTGTTGACCATCAACACTTGATGCTCCTTCTTGATTTCTACCTCCGCGGCTTTTAGCATTGCGAAGAGCTCGGGAATAGTCTTGTTCATCCCTTGCATATTATAGTTCATCATGAAGCTCTTGTAGCTTGGTGGCAGTGATTGAAGAATTCTTTCAATGACACTATCATCAGGAAGATTAACTCCCAGTTGAATCAAGTGATTATTATACCCAGACATTTTGAGTATGTGTTCACTGACAGAACTATTCTCCTCCATCTTGTAGCTATAAAACTTATTGGAGACTTCATATCTCTCAATCCGGGCATTTGCTTGAAATATTAACTTCAACTCCTGGAACATCTCATATGCTCCATGACGTTCAAAACGTCGTTGAAGACCCGGTTCTAAGCCGTAAAGCATGGCACACTGAACTATCGAGTAGTCATCAGCTTTGCTCTGCCAGACGTTCTTAACGTCGTCAGTTGCATCAGCAGCAGGCCTGGCACCCAGCGGTGCTTCCAGGACGTAATTCTTCTGTGCAGCAATGAGGATAGTCCTCAGGTTACGGACCCAATCCGTGTAATTGCTACCATCATCTTTCAACTTTGCTTTCTCAAGGAACGCATTAAAATTCAACGGAACAATAGCACGAGCCATCTATCTACAACAAACATAGACAAGCAAAATACTATCAGGTACTAAGTTCATGATAAATTTAAGTTCAATTAATCATATTACTTAAGAACTCCCACTTAGACAGACATCTCTCTAGTCATCTAAGTGATCACGTGATCCAAATCAACTAAACCATGTCCGATCATCACGTGAGATGGAGTAGTTTCAATGGTGAACATCACTATGTTGATCATATCTACTATATGATTCACGTTCGACCTTTCGGTCTCCGTGTTCCGAGGCCATATCTGTTATATGCTAGGCTCGTCAAGTTTAACCTGAGTATTCCGCGTGTGCAACTGTTTTGCACCCGTTGTATTTGAACGTAGAGCCTATCACACCCGATCATCACGTGGTGTCTCAGCACGAAGAACTTTCGCAACGGTGCATACTCAGGGAGAACACTTCTTGATAATTTTTAGTGAGAGATCATCTTAAAATACTACCGTCAATCAAAGCAAGATAAGATGCATAAAGGATAAACATCACATGCAATCAATATAAGTGATATGATATGGCCATCATCATCTTGTGCTTGTGATCTCCATCTTGGAAGCACCGTCATGATCACCATCATCACCGGCGCGACACCTTGATCTCCATCGTAGCATCGTTGTCGTTTACGCCGTCTATTGCTTCTACGACTATCGCTACCGCTTAGTGATAAAGTAAAGAAAATACAGGGCGTTTGCATTTCATACAATAAAGCAACAACCATATGGCTCCTGCCAGTTGCCGATAACTTCGGTTACAAAACATGATCATCTCATACAATAAAATATAGCATCACGTCTTGACCATATCACATCACAACATGCCCTGCAAAAACAAGTTAGACGTCCTCTACTTTGTTGTTGCAAGTTTTACGTGGCTGCTACGGGCTTAGCAAGAACCGTTCTTACCTACGCATCAAAACCACAATGATAGTTTGTCAAGTTAGTGATGTTTTAACCTTCGCAAGGACCGGGCGTAGCCATACTCGGTTCAACTAAAGTGAGAGAGACAGACACCCGCCAGTCACCTTTAAGCACGAGTGCTCGTAACGGTGAAACCAGTCTCGCGTAAGCGTACGCGTAATGTCGGTCCGGGCTGCTTCATCTCACAATACCGCTGAACCAAAGTATGACATGCTGGTAAGCAGTATGACTTGTATCGCCCACAACTCACTTGTGTTCTACTCGTGCATATGACATCTACGCATAAAACCTGTCTCGGATGCCACTGTTGGGGAAAGCAGTAATTTCAAAAAAATTCCTACGCACACGCAAGATCATGGTGATGCATAGCAACGAGAGGGGAGAGTGTGTCCATGTACCCTCGTAGACCGAAAGCAGAAGTGTTATGACAACGCGGTTGATGTAGTCGTACATCTTCACGATCCGACTGATCCAAGCACCGAACGTACGGCACCTCCGAGTTCAGCACACGTTCAGCTCGATGACGATCCCCGGACTCTGATCCAGCAGGGTGTCAGGGATGAGTTCCGTCAGCACGACGGCGTGGTGACGATGATGATGTTCTACCGATGCAGGGCTTCGCCTAAGCACCGCAACGATATGACCGAGGTGGAATATGGTGGAGGGGGCACCACACACGGCTACAGAACGATCACGAAGATCAACTTGTGTGTCTAGAGGTGCCCCCTGCCCCCGTATATAAAGGAGGGAGGGGGGAGGTGTGGCCGGCCCCCTAGGGGTGCGCCTGGAGGAGTCCTACTCCCACCGTGAGTAGGACTCCCCCCTATTGCCTTGGTGGAGAAGGAAAGGGGGGAGGGGAAAGAGGAAAGGGGGGCACCGCCCCCCCTTTCCTTGTCCTATTCGGACTAGGGGGAGGGGCTGCGCGGCCTGCCCTGGCCGGCCCTCCTCTTCTCCCTCATGGCCCATGTAGGCCCAATAACCCCCGGGGGGGTTCCGGTAACCCCCCGATACTCCGGAAAAATCCCGGTTTCTCCCGGAACGATTCCGATATCCAAATCTAGGCTTCTAATATATCAATCTTAATGTCTCGATTATTTCGAGACTCCTCGTCATGTCCGGGATCACATCCGGGACTCCGAACAACCTTCGGTACATCAAAACATATAAACTCATAATGAAACTGTCATTATAACGTTAAGCGTGCGGACCCTACGGGTTCGAGATCTATGTAGACATGACCTAGAACTATTCTCGGTCAATAACCAATAGCGGAACCTGGATGCTCATATTGGCTCCTACATATTCTACGAAGATCTTTATCGGTCAAACCGCATAACAACATACGTTTGTTCCCTTTGTCATTGGCATGTTACTTGCCCGAGATTCGATCGTCGGTATCTAATACCTAGTTCAATCTCGTTACCGGCAAGTCTCTTTACTCATTACGTAATGCATCATTCCGTAACTAACTCATTAGCTACATTGCTTGCAAGGCTTATAGTGATGTGCATTACCGAGAGGGACCAAAGATACCTCTCCAACAATCGGAGTGACAAAACCTAATCTCGAAATACGCCAACCCAACATGTACCTTTGGATACACCTGTAGAGCTCCTTTATAATCACCCAGTTACGTTGTGACGTTTGGTAGCACACAAAGTGTTCCTCCGGTAAACGGGAGTTGCATAATCTCATAGTTACAGGAACATGTATAAGTCATGAAGAAAGCAATAGCAACATACTAAACGATCAAGTGCTAGGCTAACGGAATGAGTCATGTCAATCACATCATTCTCCTAATGATGTGATCTCTTTAATCAAATGACAACACATGTCTATGGTTAGGAAACATAACCATCTTTGATTAATGAGCTAGTCAAGTAGAGGCATACTAGTGACGTTATGTTTGTCTATGTATTCACACATGTATCATGTTTCCGGTTAATACAATTCTAGCATGAATAATAAACATTTATCATGATATGAGGAAATAAATAATAACTTTATTATTGCCTCTAGGGCATATTTCCTTCACTAAGTGGGTAGAAGCTATTCCAACTAGTAGTGCTAATCATAACACTTCTATTAAAATGCTTAAGGAAGTTATTTTTCCGAGGTTCAGAGTCCCTAGATATTTAATGACTGATGGTGGTTCACACTTTATTCATGGTGCTTTCCGTAAAATGCTTGCTAAATATGACGTTAATCATAGGATTGCATCTCCATATCACCCACAGTCTAGTGGTCAAGTAGAATTGAGCAATAGAGAGATCAAATTAATTTTGCAAAAGACTGTTAATAGGTCTAGAAAGAATTGGTCCAAGAAACTTGATGATGCATTATGGGCCTATAGAACTGCATATAAAAACCCTATGGGTATGTCTTCGTATAAAATGGTCTATGGAAAAGCATGTCACTTACATCTCAAACTAGAACATAAGGCATATTGGGCTATTAAAGAGCTCAACTATGATTTCCAACTTGCCGGTGAGAAGAGGTTATTTGATATTAGCTCACTTGATGAATGGAGAACCCAAGCTTATGAAAATGCCAAGTTGTTTAAATAAAAAGTTAAAAGATGGCATGACAAAAGAATACAAAAGCGTGAGTTTAATGTAGGTGATTATGCATTGCTATACAACTCTCATTTAAGATTTTTTGCAGGAAAACTTCTCTCCAAATGGGAAGGACCCTGCATTATTGAGGAGGTCTATTGTTCCGGTGCCATAAAAATCAACGACTTTGAAGGCACAAATCTGAAGGTGGTAAACGGTCAAAGAATCAGACATTATATCTCAGGTAATCCCATAAATGTTGAAAGCAATATTATTGAAACCGTAACCCCGGAGGAATACGTAAGGGACACCTTCCAGACCGTTTCAGACTCCGAAAAGGAATAGGTATGTGGTACGGTAAGTAAATCGACTCCAAAACAATTTTTAAGGCAATATTTCTCCATTTTGGAATATCTAGAAAAAAAAGAAAAATAAGTAGCAGTCCGGGAAGGACACGAGGCCTCCATGAGGGTGGAGGGCGCGCCCTACCCCCCTGGGCACGCCCCCCTACCTCGTGAGCACCTCGAGTGCCTTACGGACTCCATTTTCTTGCATGATACGTATTTTTGTCGGTAAAAATTCATTATATATTCTCTCGAAGGTTTTGACTCTCGTATCACGCAAATATCCTCTGTTTTCGTTTCGAGCTGTTCCTGCTGCAGATTTGAACAAGATGTCGTCCCAAGATTCGGAGGGAGAGAGCTACATAGCTGATTATATTGCAAATCCAAAAGTATATGGGGATGTGGAACATTATGGCTGGACCACCGAGGAAGAAGAAGACTATGATCCAAAGAGGAAGGAGGGGACAAGCTTTGATGAAGAGGACGACCCACTGCCTCAACCTGGTGATATGCATGTGGAGTTCAAGAAGTCAAGCCTCCCTAAGGTCCAATCTATCCCACCACATTTTTTCCAGGATAACAAGGCAACACTATGCAAGAAGATAATGAAACTTGAGCTCGAGAATGAGGATCTGAGGGAGGAAAATTTTAGCCTCAGGCGTAAGCTAGAGAAGAAAAATGCAACAACTCCTACTTCACCACCTCCGAAGACTTAATCACATGGGAATGGGCACTCCCCTTGGCAACTGCCGAGCTTGGGGGAGGTGCCATGGTATCGTATCACCATTAACTCCTATCTATACCATTTTTCTTAGTTCGATCCTTTTAGTAGTATCTTGATTTAGTAGAATAAAGTCTTGGCATGATCTAGTTTTAAGTTTTGCTTACGATCCCTCTATGTAATCGAGTCTGTGAGCTATCTATGTAATAAAGATTAGTGCTGAGTCAAGGGCTTGATTATTTTGCCATGATCTTAGGTGAATAGAAAGAAGAAAAAGAATAAAAAGAAACAAATAGTTCATATTGATCTTATTGAGAGTAATGACTTCACATAGAAAAGAGTATGATGAGTAAAAGTTGTTGGGAGTTGGCAAATATAGCTTTGGTCATCGTTGCAATTAATAGGAAGTAATAAGGAAAGAGAGGTTTCACATATAGATACATTATCATTGACATCTCTTATGATTGGGAGCACTCATTAAAATATGACATGCTAAAGAGTTGAGGTTGGACAAAGAAGACAACATAATGAGTTATGTTTTCCTACATCTAAGATAAAGTATGTTGTCATGGATCCTCTAACGTGTTGAGCTTGCCTTTCCCCCTCATGATAGCCAAATTCTCAGCACCAAGTAGAAATACTACTTGTGTTTCCAAATACCCTTAAACCAGTTTTGCCATGAGAGTCCACCATATCTACCTATGGATTGAGTAAGATCCTTCAAGTAAGTTGTCATCGGTGCAAGCAATAAAAAATTGCTCTCTAAATATGCATGACTTATTAGTGCAGAGAAAATAAGCTTTGTATGAACTTGTTGTCGAAGTAATAAAAGCGACGGACTGCATAATAAAGGTCCACATGCAAGGGGCAATATAAAGTGACGTTCTTTTGCATTAAGATTTTGTGCATCAACCCTAAATGTGCATGACAACCTCTGCTTCCCTCTGCGAAGGGCCTATCTTTTATTACTATTCTCTACTTTATGCAAGAGTCACGGTGATCTTCACCTTTCCTTTTTCATTTTATCCTTTGGCAAGCTCAACATGTTGGAAAGAACATTATATATATATATCTAATTGGATGTAGGGGAGCATGAATTATTATTGTTGACATTACCCTTGAGGTAAAAGGTTGTGGGGCAAAACTGTAAGCCCCTATCTTTCTCTGTGCCTGATTAAAACTCTGTAACCATAAGTATTGCGTGAGTGTTAGCAATTATGAAGGACTAAGTGATAGTTGAGTATGTGGACTTGCTTTTAAGCTCTGACATAGACTCTTTCCGATGTTATGATAAATTGCAATTGCTTCAATGACTGAGATTATAATTTGTTGGTTCTCAATAAGGTTTCTCATTCATACTTTTGCATTGTGAAAAATCATCACTTAAACATAAATAATCATATGACAAAATCTATATGTGTTGCTGTTATGAAAATAATCATGATGCCTTCATGTCCGTATTTTATTATTATCGATGCCTCTACCTTTAAACATGAGGACATATTTATTGTTATCGGCTTTTTGCTTGAGGACAAGCGAGGTCTAAGCTTGGGGGAGTTGATACGTCCATTTTGCATCATGCTTTTATATCAATATTTATTGCATTATGGGCTATTATTTCACGTTATGTCACAATACTTATGGCTATTCTCTCTTATTTTACAAGGTTTACATGAAGAGGGAGAATACCGGCAGCTGGAATTCTGGGCTGGAAAAGGAGCAAATATTGGAGACCTATTCTACGCAACTCCAAAAGTCCTGAAACTCCATGGAATATCATAAAATAAATAAAGAAAAATCGTCGCCAAAGATGAAGGCCAGGGGGCCCACACCTTGCTCACGAGGGTGGGGGCGCCCCCCCTGGGGCGCGCCCCCTACCTCGTGGGCCCCTTGGTGGCTCTCCGACGCCCATCTTCTCCTATATGAAGTCTTTCGATGAGAAAAAACATCAAGCAACCTTTCAGGACGAGAATCTGCCGCCACGAGGCGGAACCTTGGCAGAACCAATCTAGGGCTCCGGCAGAGCTGTTCTGTCGGGGACACTTCCCTCCGGGAGGGGGAAATCATCACCAACGTCATCAGCAACGATCCTCTCATCGGGAGATGGCAATCTCCATCAACATCTTCACCAGCACCATCTCATCTCCAAACCCTAGTTCATCTCTTGTATCCAATTCTTGTCTCCAAGTTCGAGATTGGTGCTAGTAGGTTGCTAGTAGTGTTGATTACTCCTTGTAGTTGATGCTAGTTGGTTTATTTGGTGGAAGATCATATGTTCAGATCCTTTATGCATATTATTACCCCTCTGGTTATGAACATGAATATGCTTTGTGAGTAGTTACGTTTGTTCCTGAGGACAAGGGAGATGTCTTGCTATTAGTAGTCATGTGAATTTGGTATTCGTTCGATATTTTGATAAGATGTATGTTGTCTAGCCTCTAGTGGTGTGATGTGAACGTCGACTACATAACACTTCACCATTGTTTGGGCCTAGAGGAAGGCATTGGGAAGTAATAAGTAGATGATGGGTTGCTAGAGTGACAGAAGCTTAAACCCTAGTTTATGTGTTGCTTCGTAAGGGGCTGATTTGGATCCATATGTTTCATGCTATGGTTAGGTTTACCTTAATACTTTTGTTGTAGTTGAGGATGCTTGCAATAGAGGTTAATCATAAGTGGGATGCTTGTTCAAGCAACAACAGCACCCAAGCACCGGTCCACCCACATATCAAATTATCAAAGTACCAAACGCGAATCATATGAGCATGATGAAAACTACCTTGACGATATTCCCATGTGTCCTCGGGAGCGTTTTTCCTATTATAAGAGTTTGTCCAGGCTTATCCTTTGCTATAAAAAGGATTAGGCCACCTTGCTGCACTTTATTTACTTTTGTTACTTGTTGCTCATTACGATTTATCTTATCACAAAACTATCTGTTACCACTTATTTCAGTACTTGCAGAGAATACCTTGCTGAAAACCGCTTATCATTTCCTTCTGCTCCTTGTTGGGTTCGACACTCTTACTTATCGAAAGGACTACGATAGATCCCCTATACTTGTGGGTCATCAGTTCCATGCTATTATATTACCTGTTTTGGATGTTTAATGGGCTTTACTATGCACTTCTATATTATTTTTGGGACTAACCTATTAACCGGAGGCCCAGTCCAAATTGTTATTTTTTGCTTATTTCAGTGTTTCGCAGAAAAGGAATATCAAACGGAGTCCAAACAGAATGAAACCTTTGGGAGAGTTATTTTTTGAACAAATGCAATCCAGGAGACTTGGAGTGGACGTCAAGAAAGAAACGAGGCGGCCACGAGGCAGGGAGGCACGCCCAGGGGGGTAGGCGTGCCCCCACCCTCGTGGCTCCCCTAACCGACTTCCTTCGCCTATATATACTCACGTACCCTGAAAACATCCAGGAGCACCATGAAACCCTATTTCCACCGACACAACCTTCTGTACCCATGAGATCCCATCTTGGGGCCTTTTCCGGCGCTCCGCCGAAGGGGGAATCGATCATGGAGGGCTTCTACATCAACACCATAGCCTCTCCGATGAAGTGTGAGTAGTTTACCACAGACCTTCGGGTCCATAGTTATTAGCTAGATGGCTTCTTCTCTCTCTTTGGATCTCAATACAAAGTTCTCCTCGATCTTCTTGGAGATCTATTCGATGCAATTCTTTTTGCGGTGTGTTTGTCGAGATCCGACGAGTTGTGGGTTGATGATTAAGATTATCTATGAACAATATTTGAATCTCCTCTAAATTCTTTTATGTATGATTTGTTATCTTTGCAGGTCTCTTTGAATTATCAGTTTGGTTTGCCCTACTAGATTGATCTTTCTTGCAATGGGAGAAGTGCTGAGCTTTGGGTTCAATCTTGTGGTGTCCTTTCCCAGTGACAGCAGGGGCAGCAAGGCACGTATTGTATTGTTGCCATCGAGGATAAAAAGATGGGTTTTATATCATATTGCTTGAGTTTATCCCTCTACATCATGTCATCTTGCCTAATGTGTTACTCTGTTCTTATGAACTTAATACTCTAGATGCATGTTGGATAGCGGTCGATGTGTGGATTAATAGTAGTAGATGCACAATCGTTTCGATCTACTTGTCTCGGACGTGATGCTTATATACATGATCATGCCTATATATTCCCATAACTATGCACTTTTCTATCAATTGCTCGACAGTAGTTTGTTCACCCACCATAATACTTATGCTATCTTGAGAGAAGCAACTAGTGAAACCTATGGCCCCCGGGTCTATTTTCCATTATATAAGTTTCCGATCTACTTTATTTTGCAATCTTTTCTTTCCAATCTATATCATAAAAATACCAAAAATATTTATCTTATTATCTCTATCAGATCTCACTTTTGCAAGTGGCTGTGAAGGGATTGACAAGCCCTTTATCGCGTTGGTTGCAAGGTTCTTATTTGTTTGTGTAGGTACGAGGGATTTGCGTGTAGCCTCCTACTGGATTGATACCTTGGTTCTCAAAAACTGAGGGAAATACTTACGCTACTTTGCTGCATCACCCTTTCCTCTTCAAGGGAAAACCAACGCATCCTCAAGAGGTAGCAAGAAGGATTTCTGGTGCCGTTGCCGGGGAGGTCTACGCACAAGTCAAGACATACCAAGTATCCATCACAAACCCTTATCCCTCGCATTACATTATTTGCCATTTGCCTCTCGTTTTCCTATCCCCCACTTCACCCTTGCCGTTTTATTCGTCGTCTCTTTTCTGTTCACTTCTTTTTTGCTTGCCTCTTGTGTGCTTGTGTGTTGGATTGTTTGTCACGATGCCTCAAGATAATACTAAATTGTGTGATTTTTCCAATACCAACAACAATGATTTTCTTAGCACTCCAATTGCTCCCCTTACTGATGCTGAATCTTGTGAAATTAATGCTGCTTTCTTGAATCTTGTCATGAAAGATCAATTCTCTGGCCTTCCTAGTGAAGATGTCGCTACTCATCTAAACAACTTTGTTGATTTGTGTGATATGAAAAAGAAGAAAGACATGGATAATGATATTGTTAAATTGAAGCTATTTCCATTTTCGCTTAGAGATCGTGCTAAAACTTGGT
Source organism: Triticum aestivum (assembly GCF_018294505.1). Classification (NCBI taxonomy): domain Eukaryota; kingdom Viridiplantae; phylum Streptophyta; class Magnoliopsida; order Poales; family Poaceae; genus Triticum; species Triticum aestivum. The sequence continues at coordinate 640,476,047 of NC_057801.1, forward strand.
TTTCGTCTTTGCCTAAAAATAGTATTGATTCATGGTAAGTGCAAAGATGCTTTTATTTCTAAGTATTTTCCTCCCACTAAGATCATCTCTCTTAGAAACGGTATTATGAATTTTAAGAAACTTGATCATGAACATGTTGCACAATCTTGGGAGAGGATGAAATTAATGATTCTCAATTGCCCTACACATGGATTAAATTTATGGATGATCATACAAAAAATTTATGCCGGATTGAATTTTGCTTCTAGAAATCTTTTAGATTCGGCCGCGGGAGGCACTTTTATGGAAATCTCTTTAGGATAAGCTACTAAACTGCTAGATAATATTATGGTGAATTATTCTCAATTGCACACCGAAAGATCTACTAGTAAAAAGGTTCGCGCGATAGAAGAGATTAATGTTTTGAGTGGAAAGATGGATGAACTTATGAAATTGTTTGCTACTAAGAGTGCTCCTATTGATCCTAATGATATGCCTTTGTTTACTCCGATTGAGAATAATAATGAATCTATGGATGTGAATTTTGTTGGTAGGAATAATTTTGGTAACAACGCGTATGGAGGAAACTTTAATCCTAGGCCGTTTCCTAGTAATTCCTCTAATAATTATGGTAATTCCTACAACAACTCTTATGAAAATTTTAATAAGATGCCCTATGATTTTGATATTAGTGTTAAAGAATTTATGATTTCTCAAAAGAATTTCAATGCTTTGCTTGAAAAAAAATTGCCTAAGATTGATGAGTTGGCTAGGAACGTGGATAGAATTTCTCTTGATGTTGATTATTTGAAACTTAGATCTATTCCACCTAAGCATGATATCAATGAGTCTCTCAAATGTATGAGGATTTCCATTGATGAGTGCAAGGAAAGAACCGCTAGGATGCGTGCTAAGAAAGATTGCTTTGTAAAAGCGTGTTCTTCCAGTTTTCATGAAAATAGGGATGAAGATCTAAAAGTGATTGATGTGTCTCCTATAAATATTTGTTTTGCAGTATGAATCTTGATAATGATGGGACTGGAGATGAGTCAACTTTAGTTAAGAGGCCTCCCAATGATTCAGAGTTTTTAGATCTTGATGCAAAAATTGGTAAAAGTGGGATTGAAGAGGTCAAAACTTTACATAGCAATGAACCCACTATTTTGGATTTCAAGGAATTTAATTATGATAATTGTTCTTTAATAGATTGTATTTCCTTGTTGCAATCCGTGTTAAATTCTCCTAATGCTTATAGTCAAAATAAAGCTTTTACTAAACATATCATTGATGCTTTAATGCAATCTTATGAAGAAAAACTTGAACTAGAAGTGTCTATCCCTAGAAAACTTCATGATGAGTGGGAACCTACTATTAAAATTAAAATTAAAGATCATGAATGTTATGCTTTGTGTGATTTGGGTGCTAGTGTTTCCATGATTCCAAAAACTTTGTGTGATGGGTTAAGTTTTCGTGAATTTGATGATTGCTCTTTAAACTTGCACCTTGCGGATTCCACCATTAAGAAACCTATGGGAAGGATTAATGATGTTCTTATTGTTGCAAATAGGAATTATGTGCCTGTAGATTTTATTGTTCTTGATATAGATTGCAATCTTTCATGTCCTATTATTCTTGGTAGACCTTTCCTTAGAACAATTGGTGCAATTATTGATATGAAAGAAGGAAATATTAGATTCCAATTTCCATTAAGGAAAGGCATAGAAAAATTTCCTAATAAGAAAATCAAATTACCTTATGAATCTATTATGAGAGCCACCTATGAATTGAATACCAAAGATGGCAATACTTAGATCAATTCTCGCTTTTATGCCTAGCTAGGGGCGTCAAATGATAGTGCTTGTTGGGAGGCAACCCAATTTTATTTTTGTTCATTGCTTTTTGTTCCTGCTTAGTAATAAATAATTAATCTAGCCTCTTGTTAGATGTGGTTTTATGTTTTAATTAGTGTTTGCACCAAATAAAACCTTTAGGATAACCTACGGTGATAGTTAATTTGATCTTGCTGAAAAACAGAAACTTTTGTGCTCACGAGAATAATTTTTATAAATCACAGAAACGTGCTTTTCAGTTGATTCTTTTTGCAGAGGATTAATAGATAAATTATGAAGAACTTCCTAAGTTGGTAGGATTTTTGAGGTTCCAGAAGTATTCGAAAGTTACAGATTTCTACAGACTGTTCTGTTTTTGATACATTCTGTTTTTCGTGTGTTGTTTGCTTATTTTGATGAATCTATGGCTAGTATCGGTGGGTATGAACCATAGAGAAGTTGGAATACAGTAGGTTTAACATCAATATAAATAAATAATGATTTCATTACAGTACCTTAAAGTGGTGGTTTGTTTTCTTGTACTAACGGAGCTCATGAGATTTTCTGTTGAGTTTTGTGTTGTGAAGTTTTCAAGTATTGGGTAAAAATTTGATGGATTATGGAATAAGGAGTGGCAAAATCCTAAGCTTGGGGATGCCCAAGGCAACCCAGGGTAAAATTCAAGGACAATCAAAAGCCTAAGCTTGGGATGCCCCGGAAGGCATCCCCTCTTTCATCTTTGTCCATCGGTAACTTTACTTGATGCTATATTTTTATTCACCACATGATATGTGTTTTGCTTGGAGCGTCTTGTATAATTTGAGTCTTTGCTTTTTAGTTTACCACAATCATCCTTGCTGTACACACCTTTTGTAGAGACACACATGAATCAGAATTTATTAGAATACTCTATGTGCTTCACTTATATCTTTTGAGCTAGAAAATTTTGCTCTAGTACTTCACTTATATCTTTTTAGAGCACGGTGGTGGTTTTATTTTATAGAAATTATTGATCTCTCATGCTTCACTTATATTATTTTGAGAGTCTTTTAGAACAGCATGGTAATTTTCTTTGGTTATAAAACTAGTCCTAATATGATGGGCATCCAAGTTGGGTATAATAAAAACTATCATCTAAAGTGCATCGAATACTATGATAAATTTGATACTTGATAATTGTTTTGAGATATAAAGGTGGTAATGTTAGAGTCATGCTAGTTGGGTAATTGTGAAATTGAGAAATACTTGTGTTAAAGTTGGCAAGTCCCGTAGCATGCACGTATGGTGAACATTGTGTGACAAATTTGAAGCATGGGATGTTCTTTGATTGCCTTCCTTAGGAGTGGAGGTCGGGACCGCGCGATGGTTAACTCCTACCAACCCTTCCCCTAGGAGCATGCATAGTAGTACTTTGCTTCGAGGGCTAATAAACTTTTGCAATAAGTATATGAGTTCTTTATGACTAATGTGAGTCCATGGATTATACGCACTCTTACCCTTCCATGTTTTTGCTAGCATCTACGGTACCGTGCATTTCCCTTTCTCACCTTGAGAGTTGGTGCAAACTTCACCGGTGCATCCAAACCCCGTGATACGATATGCTCTATCACACATAAACCTCCTTATATCTTCCTCAAAACAGCCACCATACCTACCTATTATGGCATTTCCATAGCCATTCCGAGATATATTGCCTTATTATGACACGCTCCATCATTGTCATATTGCTTTTGCATGATCATGTAGTTGACAGAGTATTTGTGGCAAAGCCACCTTTATAATTCTTTCATAGATGTCGCTCTTGATTCAATGCATATCCCGGTACACCGTCGGAGGCATTCACATAGAGTCATATTTTGTCCTAAGTATTGAGTTGTAATTTTTGAGTTGTAAATAAGTAGAAGTGGGATGATTTCCATTATTAGAGCATTGTCCCATGTGAGGAAAGGATGATGGAGACTATGGTTCCCCCACAAGTCGGGATGAGACTCCAGACTTTATGAAAAATAAAAGAGGCCAAAGAAGCCCAAAGAAAAAAAAATGTCAAAGAAGCCCACCAAATAAAAAAAGAAAAAAAGAGAGAAAAAGAGAGAAGGGACAATGTTACTATCCTTTTACCACACTTGTGCTTCAAAGTAGCACCGTGATCTTCATGATAGAGAGTCTCTTATGTTGTCACTTTCATATACTAGTGGGAATTTTTCATTATAGAACTTGGCTTGTATATTCCAATGATGGGCTTCGTCAAATTGCCCTACGTCTTCGTGAGAAAGCAAGTTGGATACACACCCACTTAGTTTCTTTTGATGAGCTTTCATACATTTATAGCTCTAGTGCATCCGTTGCACGGCAATCCCTACTCCTTGTATTGACATCAATTGATGGGCATTTCCATAGCCCGTTGATTAGCCGCATCAATGTGAGACTTTCTCCTTTTTTGTTTTCTCACATAATCCCTATCATCATACTCTACTCCACCCATAGTGCTATGTCCATGGCTTACGCTCATGTATTATGTGAGGGTTGAAAAGGGTGAAGCGCGTTAAAAAGTATGAACCAATTTCTTGGCTGAAACTGGGGTTGTGCATGATGGGAGTATTTCATGTGACGAAAATAAAGCATGGCCAAACTATATGATTTTGTAGGGATAAGCTTTCTTTGGCTATGTTATTTTGATAAGACAAGATTACTTTGTTAGTATGCTTGAAGTATTATTATTTTTATGTCAATATTAAAATTTTATCCTGAACATTCATGCCACAATAAACAAAATTACATTGAGAATTATGCTAGGTAGCATTCCACATCAAAAATTATGTTTTTATCATTTACCTACTCGAGGACAAGCAGGAATTAATCTTGGGGATGCTTGATACGTCTCCAATGTATCTATAATTTTTGATTGTTCCATGCTATTATATTGCATGTTTTGGATGTTTAATGGGCTTTACTATACACTTTTATATTATTTTTGGGACTAACCTATTAACCGGAGGCCCAGTCCGTTTTGCCTATTTCAGTGTTTCGCAGAAAAGGAATATCAAACGGGAGCCCAAATGGAATGAAACCTTCGGGAGAGTTATTTTTGGAACAAACACAATCCAGGAGACTAGGAGTGGAAGAAAGAAATGAGGCGGCCATGAGGCAGGGAGGCGCGCCCCCCACCCTCATGGGCCCCTCGTGGCTCGCCTAACCGACTTTGTTTGCCTATATATACTCACGTACCCTGGAAACATCTAGGAGCACCATGAAACCCTATTTTCACCGCTGCAACCTTTTCTACCCGTGAGATACCATCTTGGGGCCTTTTCCGGTGCTCCGCCGGAGGGGGAATTGATCATGGAGGGCTTCTACATCAACACCATAGCCTCTCCGATGAAGTGTGAGTAGTTTACCATAGACCTTCAGGTCCATAGTTATTAGCTAGATGGCTTCTTCTCTATCTTTGGATCTCGATACAAAGTTCTCCTCGATCTTCTTGGAGATCTATTCGATGTAGTTCTTTTTGCGGTGTGTTTGTCGAGATCGGATGAATTGCGGGTTTATGATTAAGATTATCTATGAACAATATTTGAATCTCCTCTAAATTCTTTTATGTCTGATTTGTTATCTTTGTAAGTATCTTCGAACTATTAGTTTGGTTTGGCCTACTAGATTGATCTTTCTTGCAATGGGAGAAGTGCTTAGTTTTGGGTTCAATCTTGCGGTGTCCTTTCCCAATGACAGCAGGGGCAGCAAGGCACGTATTGTATTGTTGCCATCGAGGATAAAAAGATGGGGTTTATATCATATTGCTTGTGTTTATCCCTCTACATCATGTCATCTTGCCTAATGTGTTGCTCTGTTCTTATGAACTTAATACTCTAGATGCATGCTGGATAGCGGTCGATGTGTGGAGTAATAGTAGTAGATGCAGAATCATTTCGATCGACTTGTTGCGGACGTGATGCCTATATACATGATCATGCCTAGATATTCTCATAACTATGCACTTTTCTATCAATTGCTCGATAGTAATTTGTTTACCCACCGTAATACTTATGCTATCTTGAGAGAATCCACTAGTGAAACCTATGGCCCCCGGGTCTATTTTCCATCATATAAGTTTCCGATCTACTTTATTTTGCAATCTTTGCTTTCCAATCTCTATCATAAAAATGCCAAAAATATTTATCTTATTATCTCTATCAGATCTCACTTTTGCAAGTGGTCGTGAAGGGATTGACAACCCCTTTATCGCGTTGGTTGCATGGTTCTTATTTATTTGTGTAGGTACGAGGGATTTGCGTGTAGCCTACTACTGGATTGATACCTTGGTTCTCAAAAACTGAGGGAAAAACTTATGCTACTTTGCTGCATCACCCTTTCCTCTTCAAGGGAAAACCAATACATGCTCAAGAGGTAGTAGTGCTCTCCGCGCGGCATGGTCAATGTGGTCAACGACCACTTCCATCAGAAGAGTACTATACGTGGAGAGGCTGACAACTGGGTCCACGGCAGCCGCAAGGAAGTGCCTCCTTATTATGCGGAAAATAATTATTCCTCCACCTGACAGCAGGGACCCACCGGACGGGCCACCGTATTTTGCAAAAAAAAAATGTTTCCCCCCTGACTGCTAGGACCCACCAGACGGGCCACCGTATTTTGCAAAAAAAACATTCCCCCCGCTGTTAGCTCGGACCCATCGGAAGTGCCTCCTTATTACACACAAAAAAATGAATACTCCCCCTGCTAGCTGGGACCCACCTTGGTGGGAGGCTGACTTGTGGGCCTACTAAGTTGACGGGGACGGAGGGCTTTGTCAACTTAGTCAATATGAACGATTGTAGCTCCAGTGACCGTACGATGTCCATCCGACGGCCATAGTGCTTCTTCAACCTCTGGTCTTCATGCTCTAGCCGCCCAAAGCAGTGCCGGTCGTGCCACATGCTCCTGTATCTAGTGGTCGGCTGTGCTACCACGAAGGCCTCATCGCCCCTACTATTCCCACCGATGGCCAGGCCCTGCGGCGACGGCAGCCTCACACCGCAGCCAAACCAGTGAACCCTCATACTCCTCTCCGCGCGGGCTTCCACTGCTGCATCTTCCCCGGCTCCGCGTCGTCCCCTTCCTAGGCCTCACCGTCGTCCACCGCCCTATTGCTCTCGGTGCGGCGTGGTCAAGGAACGACTTCCATCAGAAGGGTACTGTACGTGGAGAGGCTGACAACTGGGTCCACGACGGCCGCAAGGAAGTGCCTCCTTATTACGAGCAAAATAATTATTCCTCCACCTGACAGCAGGGACCCACCGGATGGTCCACCGTATTTTGCGAAAAAACGTTTTCCCCCTGACTATTGGGACCCACCAGCTACATCTTCGCATGCAAGGAAGTGCGTCCGGGCAAAAAAATGATTCGCCCCCCTGACTGCTGGGACCCACCATCTACATCTTCGCACGCAAGGAAGTGACTGACGGTCAGGACCCACCTGGTCGAAGCATACGTAGTGTTGTCATTCTGGTCGTGAACGTGTACGTACATAATGGTCCATGTAGAGGCGCCCACTTGTCGTAGTAGAGGTGCACATGTAGCATGTACACGTATGTACAGCGGCCAGTGTGCAGGAAAGAAAATACGGCCATGTACGTACATACGGGCGGGGTCTCGAACGCCTACTCACGCATACGTACGGCCAGGGCTCATGTACATGGCTGGGTCGGAACGGAGAAACAATGCCGTTATCGTGTTCATAGGGAGCCAACCGGCTAGGTCGGAACAGAATGTGTCTTCGTGTTCATCAGGAGGGCTTGGACGGAACAGCCGATGGAAACAAGGCCTGGCGTACTGCACAACGGAGGAAACGGCCTTGTGTTCAACCGGCCATGTTCGAAATGAGATCATGTTCATCGGGAGGGGTCTGGCATACCGCAAAACGGAGGAAACAGACTTGTGTTGGACCTCCTACGATCGAAATGGGGTCCTGCTGATCGGGAGGGTTGTGGCGTACCGCAAAACGGAGGAAACGAACTTGTGTTGGAGTGCTACGGTCGAAATGGGGGTCCTGTTCATCAGGAGGGGTATGGCGTACCGCAAAACGGGACTCCACGAGATACTGTTCATCTCCACCGTTGACCTACTCCAGCCTCCACGAGACTACTGTTCATCCACCGTCGACCTCCTCCAGCCTCCACCTGCGACTGTTCATCCACGGGCTCCTGTTCATCCAGCCTCCACCGCGTGCTACTCCACCGGCTACTGTTCAACCAGCCTTCTCCACGGGCTCCTGTTCAACCACCCCTCCACGGGCTACTGTTCATCCAGCCCTCCACCGTCTAATGTTCATCGAACCCTCCATGAGGTCATCCTATTCATCCAGCCCTCCACGGGGTCCTGTTCATCCAACCCCAACCGGCTTGATCGATCGGGGGTCCTGTTCATCTAGAGGGAACACCACGGGGTCCTGTTCATCCACCCCCACCGGAACTGTTCATCCAAACCCCCAGCAGCACTCACTGTTCATCCAGAGGCAGCATCAATCGGCTTCAGTTAGCAGCAGTAGCAAAGGAATCGCTCGATCGTGTTCAGTTAATAGCCATCGATCGATCGCTTGGGTTTAGTAATGCGTAGCCTGCAGTGCAATCGCTCGGGTTCAGTAGGCGAACGCCTCGCTCGGGTTCAGTTAGAGCCCAACGCCTCGCACCCACGCGCGTGCATGTACAAGAGAAACGTGCAAACCTCCATGCATCGCTCGGCCCCGACCACCCACCATAATCGGGCACACCCTGATATTTTCCTCACCCTTGCTTCTACCACGGTTTTTTTCCGTCATGGACGGCCCAAAGAATGTCATGCAGCTGTGTCTCCGGCCCGCCCAGGACGAAAAGCCCATTTTCTGTCATGATTTTTTGTCACAGAAGTAGGAGCCCACCACATCTATGATGGTACCGGGTTTTGTCACAATTATCGTCATAGAAGTGTCATAAGTATGACAGGAAAAAAATTCGTTCGGCCCAAAATGTCACGGATGTGTCTTTTTTTGTAGTGATGGTTGGTGGAGTCACTCAAATGGCTCTCAACATCACATAGGATGTGTGGCATACATCGTATGTGGGGCTAGTGGTGGTCACACACTCATCCTCTCATAGGAAATGCACTCAATGTCATATATGGTGGAGTCACTCATCTCATTCATGGGGTGGTGGCTCTCCTCACATGACAAATGGGGCATCCCGACATATGTGGGTGTCGTAGAGATGTAGGTGCAAATGTCTCCATGCTCCACTCCTATCGCCACCTTGGTTGAAGGGATAGTCCCATGCTCAACCTCCTCATCCATAACGCCTCCAAAGATGAATGTTGTAGGATGTGGAAAATCATCACTCTCCTCCGAGATCAAAGAGAAGGTCTCATATGCTCTTGCGTAGCTTGACTCGGAGTAGGAGACATATTGGGGTGCCATCTTCATGTTGTTGAAGAGGTTTGTGCTCGTCGCCATGGTCGAAGGGGATGGCCCTAGCTCGACCTTCTTGTCACCATCTTGTTGTTGGAGGCCCATATGATGTGGCACCTCGTAGCTCGTCTCCATGACCGAAGGGAATTTCCCATGCTCGGCCATCTTCCTTGGTGGGCTTCCGAAGATGGAAGTGTCGCCCTCACTTGTAGGTGGTCGCCTTGGACTTGATGAAGTCATTGTAGGCGTACTCGTGTGAAGTAGGCGAAGATGTCGTACATCCAAAGGTTAAGATGCCTTGAGAACACTTGGCAAAGATGTTGAAGTGGTTGGTGTAGTCGTAGCTCCGTCTTGGTGGTGCTCGTCTCGCAGTATTATCTTTTGCTCATGAAGCTTGGACTTGGCGTGAAGTAGGGCTTGTTAGGACTTGTGCATTTGCGCTTGGCGAGCATCTTCATGCTGATGGTGTCGTTGTCGTGCTTGAGCTCGTAGTAGATGTCGTTCGTCATCGTCGTGCACATGATGTTTGTAGGTGACTTGCCCTTCATGATGATGTGGATCACGAATGTGATGATGGTTGCCACAGAGATGTGGACGTGGACGAATTGTGCTTGCATCGCATGGGCGCTCCGAAGATGATCGACTTGGCCGCTGCTGCCTTGAAGATGACGAAGGGGTAGTAGACTTGATTAAGGCCTAAATCTCCTCCATCCTTGCATCTTGATCCTCCTTTTGTGCGGAAAGCTTGTTGTTGATGTAGTCCCTTTTCCTTGATTCGGAGTGTCGAATTTCGAGGAGAGGTTCTTGATGCGCTCTCGCGAGGTAGAATGTGTGTCATGTGCGCCTTGCATTTGTTGTTGTAGACCGAAGATGGAAGCTTTGGTGATGTAGTTGTTCGCGCTGTCATTGTCGTGGAAGAACAAAGATGAAATGCCTTGTCTATCCATCACAAAACTCGAGCAAATACGAGTGTAAGAAAGGAGAGGACTATACCAAATGTACCTTGACCAATGTTGAGAATGGATCAATGATCACTCAATGATGTAACAAGGAAATAGCACAATTGGTACTGATCTCATCAATTTCTCACACCTACACAAATAAGGCTTATGGTGGAGCTCGGTGAGGATAGTGGCACAAAAAATTTGATGCAATGTTAGCAAGAGTCAATAATGTTGAAAGAGATTCACAAATTCGCAAGTGAAACAAGTAGACAAATAGCAATGGGTGGCACATGGAAACACACACACGGAGAAGATAGATAAATGGGGTTGTTTAACCAAGGAGTGAGCACAAAATGTGGAATCCACGGAAAACGCTCGTGTTGCACAACTCAAGAGAGACGCTAGCATGATTGCTCAATAGGCGGATACGACTTGTGCACAACCTATAGGAGACAAAAAAGTAGCAACTTTCTATCCCAAGTATGCAATGTATGTATGATTCCCGGTGTTCCTCTCAAGATGATCCAAGATGATCGGATATGACAATCTTATGCAATGTGGTATGATGCTATGGCTCTTGCTTACAAGCTCTTTGCTCTCTCCTTTTGCTTAAAAGCTTATTCTTTTTTTGTATGGCCAGTTTTGCACAATGCACAAACCAAGATAGCAAATGTATATATGTGGGAACAAGCTTGTGGCACAAGAGATGATATGATACCAATATGATATGGTATATATGCAATAGAAGGTGTGATCAGTAATGTGCACAAGTAATGTTGCCAGCAATACTCAAATGGCTAGTCTCAATAGGCAAGTGACGCAAAATGGGCTAGGGGTTTTCAATGCAATTGCAAGGAGAATATGCAATGGTGTCGTCAAGGTTACCGTCCTTGGCGATGATGAGAGGCGGTGTTGCTGAAGTCGAACCTTTCCTAGTTAGCCGAAATACCCTAGGAAACGGAAAAACCGCAAACTCAAAATCTCCAAAGGCAAATGTCAAATGGTGGTAGCGGAATGCGGTGGTGGTTTGCACTCAGCAATGCGGAAGTGGAATGATGGGCTATACACGTGTCAGAGTTGAAGTTTCCATCACTAAGTAGCCGAAACACCTTAGGAGACACAAGCCACAACTCAAACAAGCTCAAACAAAATTGTATTAAGTTTGGTTGTTAGAAGTGTATGGTGGGCAAGGTTATGTGGAAGTGGAGGTGGTGGTTGATGAAGAAGCAACCGTCCCTAAGTAGCCGAAACACCTTAGGAGACTCGAATCGCTACTCAAGCAACCACTAATGAGATGGGGAACAAAAAGGGTTAGGTTGCGGAAGTCGGTGGTGGCAAAGCAGATGATGCGGTGGAAGCACTAGGCAAAGATGCAAAAATTCCAAAACTTTGATGGAGTCAAATGATGTTGGAAGTATTTTTGTGGGATGGGGGATGTCAATAGCTTCAAAATGAGCAAAAGAACGTCAAAATCGGAGTTCAGATGAATTAGTTATGGGCAAAACAAAAATCAGCCGAAGTTGATATCTACAAGCGTCGGACGTCCGGTAATGGATGGATGTACGATCGTCGGATGTCCAGTGGGGCTCAAAAATCCGTTGTTTCAACTCGAGTTAGGGGTTCCGGTCGTCCGGTAAAGGTCGGACGTCCGGTGGGTCGGGGTCAACGCGGGATTTGAGCTCCGGGACGCGATTTTGGGGATTTTGGGGTCAAAATTGACGAGATTTCGTGGATGAAAGATGGGGAAACTTGGGGAAATGCTAAATCCACTGAAAACCAAGAATATCCATGGATCAAATCCAACAAAGCTTCATCACACCCACAAATCACAAAAAAAATTAGGGCTATTTTTGGTGGGGATTTTAGAAATTGGGGAAGAACACAACAAAATCAAGCTAGAAAACAAAAGGTAGCGGCTCCAAATATGTGATCAATGTGGCTCATTATACCAAGATGATGTAGGGTAGAACCTGTTAGGGAACGTAGTAATTTCAAAAAAAATCCTACGCACACGCAAGATCATGGTGATGCATAGAAATGAGAGGGGAGAGTGTTGTCTACATACCCTTGTAGACCATAAGCGGAAGAGTTAGCACAACGCGGTTGATTGCTACCTCTTGAGCACTGCGTTGGATTTCCCCAAAGAGGAGAGGATGATGCAGTAAAGTAGCGTAAGTATTTCCCTCAGTTTTTGAGAACCAATGTATCAATCCAGTAGGAGATCACGCACGAGTCCGTAGTACCTACACAAAACGATAGCTACTCGCAACCAACACGATTAGGGGTTGTCAATCCCTTCACGGTCACTTACGAGGGTGAGATCTGATAGAGATGATAAATAAAATTTTTGGTATTTTTGATATAGAGATGCAAAGTGAAAAGTAAAAGGCAAAGTAAAAACAAAGCAAGTAATAAAGTAATGGAGATTGATATGATGAGAATAGACCCGGGGGCCATAGGTTTCACTAGTGGCTTCTCTCAAGAGCATAAGTATTCTACGGTGGGTGAACAAATTACTGTTGAGCAATTGATAGAATTGAGCATAATGATGAGTATATCTAGGTATGATCATGTGTATAGGCATCACGTCCGAGACAAGTAGATCGAAATGATTCTGCATCTACTACTATTACTCCACTCATCGACCGCTATCCAGCATGCATCTAGAGTATTAAGTTAAAAACAGAGTAACGCCTTAAGCAAGATGACATGATGTAGAGGGATAAATTCACGCAATATGATAAAAACCCCATCCTGTTATCCTCGATGGCAACAATACAATACGTGCCTTGCTGCCCCTGTTGTCACTGGGAAAGGACACCGCAAGATTGAACCCAAAGCTAAACACTTCTACCATTGCAAGAACTACCAATCTAGTGGGCCAAACCAAACGGATAATTCAAAGAGACTTGCAAAGATAACTCAATCATACATAAAAGAATTCAGAGAAGATTCAAATATTATTCATAGATAAGATGTATCATAAACCCACAATTCATCTGTCTCAACAAACACACCGCAAAAAGAAGATTACATCGAATAGATCTCCACAAGAGAGGGGGAGAACATTGTATTGAGATCAAAAACGAGAGAAGAAGCCATCTAGCTACTAGCTATGGACCCGAAGGTCTGAAGTAAACTACTCACACTTCATCGGAGAGGCTATGGTGTTGATGTAGAAGCCCTCCGTGGTTGATGCCCCCTCCGGGGGAGCTCCGGAACAGGCCCCAAGATGGGATCTCGCAGATACAGAAAGTTGTGGCGGTGGAATTAGGTTTTTGGCTCCGTATTTGATCTGTCGGGGGTACGTAGGTATATATAGGAGGAAGGAGTACGTCGGTGGAGCAACAGGGGGCCCACGAGGCAGGGGGCGCGCCCTAGGGGGGGCGCCCCCCCACCCTCGTGACCGCCTCTTTTGTTCCTTGGAGCAGGGTCCAAGTCTCCTGGATCACGTTCGGTGAGAAAATCACGTTCCCGAAGGTTTCATTCCGTTTGGACTCCGTTTGATATTCTGTTTCTTCGAAATACTGAAATAGGCAAAAAACAACAATTCTGGGCTGGGCCTCCAGTTAATAGGTTAGTTCCAAAAATAATATAAAAGTGGAAAATAAAGCCCAATATAGTCCAAAACAGTAGATAAAGTAGCATGGAGCAATCATAAATTATAGATACGTTGGAGACGTATCAAGCATCCCCAAGCTTAATTCCTGCTTGTCCTCGAGTAGGTAAATGATAAAAAAGAATTTTTGATGCGGAGTGATACTTGGGCATAATTTCAATGTAAATCTTATTAATTGTGGTATGAATATTCAGATCCGAAAGATTCAAGACAAAAGTTCATATTAACATAAAAGTAATAATACTTCAAGCATACTAATCAAAGCAATCATGTCTTCTCAAAATAGCTTGGCCAAAAGAAAGTTATCCCTACAAAATCATATAGTCTGGCTAAGCTCTATCTTCATCACACAAAGTATTTAATCATGCACAACCCTGATGACGAGCCAAGAAATTGTTTCATACTTTAATAATCTCAAACTTTTTCAACTTTCACGCAATACATGAGCGTGAGCCATGGACATAGCACTATAGGTGGAATAGAATGGTGGTTGTGGAGAAGACAAAAAGGAGAAGATAGTCTCACATCAACTAGACGTATCAACGGGCTATGGAGATGCCCATCAATAGATATCGATGTGAGTGAGTAGGGATTGCCATGCAACGGATGCACTAGAGCTATAAGTATATGAAAGCTCAACAAAAGAAACTAAGTGGGTGTGCATCCAACTTGCTTGCTCACGAAGACCTAGGGCACTTTTGAGGAAGCCCATCATTGTAATATACAAGCCACGTTCTATAATGAAAAATTCCCACTAGTATATGAAAGTGACGCTACTTTGAAGCACAAGTGTGGTAAAAGGATAGTACCATTGTCCCTTCTATATTTTTCTCTCATTTTTTTATTTGGGCCTTTTCTCTTTTATTTATGGCCTCTTTTTTTATATATATTTCGTCCGGAGTCTCATCCCGACTTATGGGGGAATCATAGTCTCCATCATCCTTTCCTCACTGGGACAATGCTCTAATAATGATGATCATCACACTTTTATTTTTCTTACAACTCAACAATTACAACTCAATACTTAGAACAAAATATGACTCTATATGAATGCCTCCGGCGGTGTACCGAGATATGCAATGAATCAAGAGTGACATGTATGAAAGAATTATGAACAGTGGCTTTGCCACAAATACAATGTCAACTACATGTTCATGCAGAAAGCAATATGACAAAAGTAATGTGTGTCATATGAACGGAACGGTGGAAAGTTGCATGGCAATATATCTCGGAATGGTATGGGAATGCTATGATAGGTAGGTATGGTGGCTGTTTTGAGGAAGGTATATGGTGGGTGTATGGAAGGGTGAGAGTGCATATAATCCATGGACTCAACATTAATCAAAAGAAATCATAATAATCCATATCTCAAAACAATTATCGAGCATCAAACTTATCGTAGTATTGAACGCACTCAAAAGAAAGTTTCACATATCTTGAATACCAAGTATATTATCTTTAAGCAAATTACCATGCTATTAACAACTCTCAAAATAATCTAAGTGAAGCATGAGAGATCAATAGTTTCTTTGAAACAAATCCACCACCGTGCTCTAAGAGATCTAAGTGAAGCACTAGAGCAAAAATTATCACGCTCAAAAAGGTATAAGTGAAGCACTATGAGCAAAACTATCAAGCTGAAAAGATATAAGTGAAGCACATAGACTATTCTAGCAAATTCCAAATCATGTATGGCTCTCTCAAAAGGTGTGTACAGCAAGGATTATTGTGGTAAACTAACAAGCAAAGACACAAATAATACAAGACGCTCCAAGCAAAACACATAACATGTGGTGAATAAAAATATAGCTCCAAGTAAATTACCAATGGAAGTAGACGAAAGAGGGGATGCCTTCCGGGACATCCCCAAGCTTTGAATTTTTGGTGTCCTTGGATTATCTTGGGGGTGCCATGGGCATCCCCAAGCTTAGGCTCTTACCACTCCTTGTTCCATAATCCATCAAAAGAATTCACCCAAAACTTGAAAACTTCACAACACAAAACTCAATAGAAATCTTGTGAGCTCCGTTAGTGAAAGAAAACAAAAGACTACTTTAAGGTACTGTAATGAACTCATTCTTTATTTATATTGGTGTTAAACGTACTGTATTCCAACTTCCTTATGGTTTATAAACTAATTTATTAGCCATAGATGCATTGAAATAAGCAAACAACACACGAAAAACAGAATCTGTCAAAATCAGAACAATCTGTAGCAATCTGTAACTAACGCAAACTTCTGGAACTCTAAAAATTCTACCAAAATAGGAAGTACTGGAAAATTTGTTTATTGATCAGCAGCAAAAAGAATAAATGCAAAATCACGTTTCTGTGATTTATTGACTTTTTTCTCGTGAGTGCAAAGTTTCTGTTTTTCAGCAGAATCAAATCAACTATCATCGTAGGTTATCCTATAGGTTCTACTTGGCACAAACACTAAACAAAAGATAAAAACACATCTAAACATAAAGTAGAAACAAAATTTAACACTAAACAGGAACAAAAACAAAGAACAAAAAATAAAATTGGGTTGCCTCCCAACAAGCGCTATCGTTTAACGCCCCTAGCTAGGCCTAAAAGCAAGGATAGATCTAGGTTTTCCCATCTTTGGTAGGCAAGCCATAAGTGGCTCTCATGATAGATTCATATGGTAATTTTATTTTCTTTCTAGGGAAGTGTTACATACCCTTTCTCAAAGGAAATTGGAATCTAATATTCCCTTCCTTCATATCAATAATCGCACCAATCGTTCTAAGGAAAGGTCTGCCAAGAATAATAGGACATGAAGGATTGAAATCTATATCAAGAATAATAAAATCTACGGGCACATAATTCCTATTTGCAACAATAAGAACATCATTAATTCTTCCCATAGGCTTTTTAATAGTGGAATCCGCAAGATGCAAGTTTAGAGAGCAATCTTCAAAGTCACGGAAATCTAGCAAATCACACAAAGTTTTGGGAATAGTGGAGACACCAGCACCCAAATCACACAAAGCATGAAATTCATAATCTTTTATTTTAATTTTAATAGTAGGTTCCCAGTCATCATAGAGTTTTCTAGGGATACTAACTTTCAACTCAAGTTTTTCTTCATAAGATTGCATCAAGGCATCAACAATGTGTTCGGTAAAGGCCTTATTTTGACTATAAGCATGAGGAGAATTTAGCACGGATTGCAACAAGGAAATACAACCAATCAAAGAGCAATTTTCATAATTAAATTCCTTGAGATCCAAAATAGTGGGTTTAGCAACATCTAGGTTTTTATTTCTTTCAATCCCACTTTCATCAATTTCATCATCAAGGTCTAAAAACTCTGAATTCTTAGAACGCCTTCTAGGTAAAGGAAGATCATATTCAGTTTCATCAAGATTCATATTGCAAAGCAAAGATTTAATAGGGGACACATCAATAACTTTTAGATCTTCATCTTGACTTTCATAGGAATTGGAAGAACACGCTTTAATAAAAGCATCTTTGGAAGCACGCATCCTAGCGGTTCTTTCTTTGCACTCATCAATGGAAATTATCATGGATTTGAGGGACTCATTGATATCATGCTTAGGAGGAATAGATCTAAGCTTTAAAGAATCAATTTCAAGAGAAATTCTATCAACGTTCCTAGCCAAATCATCAACTTTAAGCAATTTCTCTTCAAGCAAAGCATTAAAATTCTTTTGTGAATTCATAAACTCTTTAAAACTACTCTCAAATTCAGAGGGCATCTTATTAAAATTTCCATAATTATTAGAAGGATTACTAGGATAAGGCCTAGGATTAAAATTCCCTCTATACGTGTTATTTCCAAAACTATTCCTACCAACAAAATTCACATCCATAGATTCATTATTATTCCCAATCAAAGTAGATAAAGGCATATCATTGGGATCAAGAGAAGTATCTTTAGTAGCAAACATTTTCATAAGTTCATCCATCTTTTCACTCAAAACATTGATTTCTTCTATAGCATGCACTTTTTTACTAGAAGATCTTTCAGTGTGCCATTGAGAATAATTAGCCATAATATTATCAAGTAATTTTGTAGCATATCCTAATGTAATTTCCATAAACGTGCCTCTCGTGGCCGAATCTAAAAGATTTCTAGAAGCAAAATTCAATCCGGCATAAAAAATCTGTATGATCATCCATAAATTCAAACCATGAGTAGGGCAATTGCGAAGCATCAATTCCATTCTTTCCCAAGATTGGGCAACATGCTCATGATCAAGTTGTTTAAAATTGATAATATCGTTCCTAAGAGTGATGATCTTAGCGGGAGGAAAATACTTAGAGATAAAAGCATCTTTGCACTTGTTCCAAGAATCAATACTATTTTTAGGCAAAGACGAAAACCAAACTTTAGCACGATCTCTAAGTGAAAACAGAAATAACTTCAATTTGACAATATTATTATCCGTATCTTTCTTCTTTTGCATATCACACAAATCAACAAAATTATTTAGATGAGTAGCGGCATCTTCACTAGGAAGGCCGGCGAATTGATCTTCCATAACAAGATTCGGCAAAGCGGTATTGATTTCACAAGACCCATCATTATTAAGAGGAGCAATCGGAGTACTAAGGAAATCATTATTATTGGTATTCGAGAAGTCACACAATTTGGTATTATCTTGCGCTATGGCAACAAGTAATCCAACACACAAGCAAACAAAAAAAGGCAAACGAGAAAAAGGCGAAAGGGAAAGAGAGGATGAGATGGGAAAGAGAGGGCGAAGAAAACGGCAAGGGTGAAGTGTGGGAGAGGAAAACGAGAGGCAAATAATGTAATGCGAGAGATAGGGATTGTGATGGGTACTTGGTATAGTTGAATTTTGCGCAAACTCCCCGGCAACGGCGCCAGAAATTCTTCTTGCTACCTCTTGAGCACTGTGTTGGATTTCCCCGAAGAGGAGAGGATGATGCAGTAAAGTAGCATAAGTATTTCCCTCAGTTTTTGAAAACCAAGGTATCAATCTAGTAGGAGATCACGCACGAGTCCCTCGTACCTACACAAAATGATATATACTCGCAACCAACGCGATTAGGGGTTGTCAATCCCTTCACGGTCACTTACGAGGGTGAGATCTGATAGAGATGATAAATAATATTTTTGGTATTTTTGATATAGAGATGCAAAGTGAAAAGTAAAAGGCAAAGTAAAAACAAAGCAAGTAATAAAGTAATGGAGATTGATATGATGATAATAGACCCGGGGGCCATAGGTTTCACTAGTGGCTTCTCTCAAGAGCATAAGTATTTACGGTGGGTGAACAAATTACTATTGAGCAATTGACAGAACTGAGCATAATTATGAGTATATCTAGGTATGGTCATGTGTATAGGCATCACGTCCAAGACAAGTAGATCGAAACGATTCTGCATCTACTACTATTACTCCACTCATCGACCGCTATCCAGCATGCATCTAGAGTACTAAGTTAAAAACAAAGTAACGCCTTAAGCAAGATGACATGATGTAGAGGGATAAATTCATGCAATATGTGATAAAAGCCCCATCTTGTTATCCTCGATGGCAACAATACAATACGCGCCTTGCTGCCCCTGCTGTCACTGGGAAAGGACACTTCAAGATTGAACCCAAAGCTAAACACTTCTCCCATTACAAGAACTACCAATCTAGTTGGCCAAACCAAACGGATAATTCGAGGATACTTGCAAAGATAACTCAATCATACATAAAAGAATTCAGAGAAGATTCAAATATTATTCATAGATAAGCTGGATTATAAACCCAAAATTCATCTGTCTCAACAAACACACCGCAAAAATAAGATTACATCGAATAGATCTCCACAAGAGAGGGGGAGAACATTGTATTGAGATCCAAAAAGAGAGAAGAAGCCATCTAGCTACTAGCTATGGACCCGAAGGTCTGAAGTAAACTACTCACACTTCATCAGAGAGGCTATGGTGTTGATGTAGAAGCCCTCCATGGTAGATGCCCCCTTCGGCGGAGCTCCGGAACAGGCCCCAAGATGGGATCTCACGGATACAGAAAGTTGCGGCGGTGGAATTAGGTTTTTGGCTCCGTATTTGATCTGTCGGGGGTACGTAGGTATATATAGGAGGAAGGAGTACGTCGGTGGAGCAACAGGGGGCCCACGAGGCAGGGGGCGCACCCCCCACCCTCGTGACCGCCTCTTTTGTTCCTTGGAGCAGGGTCCAAGTCTCCTGGATCACGTTCGGTGAGAAAATCATGTTCCCGAAGGTTTCATTCCGTTTGGACTCCGTTTGATATTCTGTTTCTTCGAAATACTGAAATAGGCAAAAAACAGCAATTCTGGGCTAGGCCTCTGGTTAATAGGTTAGTCCCAAAAATAATATGAAAGTGGAAAATAAAGCCCAATACAGTCCAAAACTGTAGATAAAGTAGCATGGAGCAATCAAAAATAATAGATACATTGGAGACGTATCATTGACGTAGTCGTACGTCCTCACGATCCGACCGATCAAGTGTCGAATGTACGGCGCCTCCGAGTTCAGCACACGTTGACTTCCCTCGAACTCCGATCCAGCCGAGTGTTGAGGGAGAGTTTCATCGGCATGACGGCGTGGTGACGATGATGATGTTCTACCGATGCAGGGCTTCGCCTAAGCACCCCTATAGTATTATCAAGGTGGACTATGGTGGAGGGGGGCACCGCACACGGCTAAAAGATCAAATGATCAATTGTTGTGTCTCTAGGGCGCCCCCCAGCCCCCGTATATAAAGGAGCAAGGGGGGTGCGGCCGACCAAGGGGAGAGGCGCGCCGGGAGGAGTCCTACTCCCACCGGGAGTAGGACTCCCCCCCCCCCTTCCAAGTTGGATTAGGACTTGGGAGGGGGGAAAGAGGAGGGGGAGAGGAAGGAAGGTGGGGGCGCTGCCCCCCTCTCCTTGTCCTATTCGGACTAGGGGGGTGGGCGCGCGGCCCAGCCTTGGCCGCCTCTCCTCTTCTCCGTAAAGGCCCACTAAGGCCCATTAACCTCCCAGGGAGTTCCGGTAACCTCCCGGTACTCCGGTAAAATCCCCATTTCACCCGGAACACTTCCGATATCCAAACATAGGCTTCAAATATATCAATCTTCATGTCTCGACCATTTCGAGACTCTTCGTCATGTCCGTGATCACATCCGGGACTCCGAACAACCTTCGGTACATCAACACATATAAACTCATAATATAACTGCAATTGTAATGTTAAGCGTGCGGACCCTACGGATTCGAGAACTATGTAGACATGATCAAGACACGTCTCTGGTCAATAACCAATAGCGGAACCAGGATGCTCATATTGGTTCCCACATATTCTACGAAGATCTTTATCGGTCAGACCGCATAACAACATACGTTGTTCCCTTTGTCATCGGTATGTTACTTGCCCGAGATTCGATCGTCAGTATCTCAATACCTAGTTCAATCTCGTTACCGGCAAGTCTCTTTACTCGTACCGTAATACATCATCCCGCAACTAACTCATTAGTTGCAATGCTTGGCTTAAGTGATGTGTATTACCGCGAGGGCCCAGAGATACCTCTCCGACAATCGGAGTGACAAATCCTAATCTCGAAATACGCCAACCCAACATGTACCTTCGGAGACACCTGTAGAGCACCTTTATAATCACCCAGTTACGTTGTGACATTTGGTGGCACACAAAGTGTTCCTCCGGTAAACGGGAGTTGCATAATCTCATAGTCATAGGAACATGTATAAGTCATGAAGAAAGCAACAACAACATACTAAACGATCGTGTGCTAAGCTAACAGAATGGGTCATGTCAATCACATCATTCTACTAATGATGTGATGCCGTTAATCAAATGACAACTCATGTCTATGGCTAGGAAACATAACCATCTTTGATTAACGAGCTAGTCAAGTAGAGGCATACTAGTGACAATCTGTTTGTCTATGTATTCACACATGTATTATGTTTCCGGTTAATACAATTCTAGCATGAATGATAAACATTTATCATGATATAAAGAAATTAATAATAACTTTATTATTGCCTGTAGGGCATATTTCCTTCAGTCTCCCACTTGCACTAGAGTCAATAATCTAGATTACACAGTAATGATTCTAACACCCATGGAGCCTTGGTGCTGATCATGTTTTGCTTGTGGAAGAGGCTTAGTCAACGGGTCTGCAACTTTCAGATCCGTATGTATCTAGCAAATTTCTATGTCTCCCACCTGGACTAGATCCCGGATGGAATTGAAGCGTCTCTTGATGTGCTTGGTTCTCTTGTGAAATCTGGATTCCTTTGCCAAGGCAATTGCACCAGTATTGTCACAAAAGATTTTCATTGGACCCGGTGCACTAGGTATGACACCTAGATCGGATATGAACTCCTTCATCCAGACTCCTTCATTTGCTGCTTACGAAGCAGCTATGTTCTCCTCTTCACATGTAGATCCCGCCACGGCGCTTTGTTTAGAACTGCACCAACTGACAGCTCCACCGTTCAATGTAAACACGTATCCGGTTTGCGATTTAGAATCGTCCGAATGAGTGTCAAAGCTTGCATCAACGTAACCATTTACTATGAGCTCTTTGTCACGTCCATAAATGAGAAACATATCCTTACTCCTTTTTAGGTATTTCAGGATGTTCTTGACCGCTGTCTAGTGATCCACTCCTGGGTTACTTTGGTACCTCCCTGCTAGACTTATAGCAAGGCACACATCAGGTCTGGTACACACCATTGCATACATGATATATCCTATGGCTGAAGCATAGGGAACATCTTTCATCTTCTCCCTATCTTCTGCAGTGGTCGGGCATTGAGTCTTACTCAACTTCACACCTTGTAACACAGGCAAGAACCCTTTCTTTGCTTGATCCATTTTGAACTTCTTCAAAACTTTGTCAAGGTGTGTGCTTTGTGAAAGTCCAATTAAGCGTCTTGATCTATCTCTATAGATCTTGATGCCCAATATGTAAGCAGCTTCACCGAGGTCTTTCATTGAAAAACTCTTATTCAAGTATCCCTTTATGCTATCCAGAAATTCTATATCATTTCCAATCAGCAATATGTCATCCACATATAATATCAGAAATGCTACACAGCTCCCACTCACTTTCTTGTAAATACAGGATTCTCCAAAAGTTTGTACAAAACCAAATGCTTTGATCACACTATCAAAGCGTTTATTCCAACTCCGAGAGGCTTGCACCAGTCCATAAATGGATCGCTGGAGCTTGCACACTTTGTTAGCTCCCTTTGGATTCACAAAACCTTCCAGTTGTATCATATACAACTCTTCTTCCAGAAATCCATTCAGGAATGCAATTTTGACATCCAGTTGCCAAATTTCATAATCATAAAATGCGGCAATTGCTAACATGATTCGGACAGACTTAAGCGTCGCTACGGGTGAGAAGGTCTCATCGTAGTCAATTCCTTGAACTTGTCGAAAACCTTTCACAACAAGTCGAGCTTTGTAGACAGTAACATTACCGTCAGAGTCAGTCTTCTTCTTGAAGATTCATTTATTCTCAATTGCTTGTCGATCATCGGGCAAGTCAACCAAAGTCCATACTTTGTTCTCATACATGGATCCCATCTCAAATTTCATGGCCTCAAGCCATTTTGCGGAATCAGGGCTCACCATCACTTCATCATAGTTCATAGGTTCATCATGATCCAGTAGCATGACCTCCAGAACAGGATTACCGTACCACTCAGGTGCGGATCTTATTCTGTTTCACCTACGAGGTTCAGTAACAACTTGATCTGAAGTTCCATGATCATCATCATTAACTTCCTCACTAATTGGTGTAGATGTCATAGGAACCGGTTTCTGTGATGAACTACTTTCCAATAAGGGAGTAGGTACAGTTACCTCATCAAGTTCTACTTTCCTCCCACTCACTTCTTTCGAGAGAAACTCCTTCTCTAGAAAAACTCAGAATTTAGCAACAAAAGTCTTGCCTTCGGATTTGTGATAGAAGGTGTACCCAACAGTCTCCTTTGGGTATCCTATGAAGACACATTTCTCCGATTTGGGTTCGAGCTTATTAGGTTGAAGTTTTTTCACATAAGCATCGCAGCCCCAAACTTTAAGAAATGGCAACTTTGGTTTCTTGCCAAACCATAGTTCATAAGGCGTCGTCTCAACGGATTTTGATGGTGTCCTATTTAACATGAATGCAGTCGTCTCTAAAGCATAACCCCAAAACGATAGCGGTAAATCAGTAAGAGACATCATAGATCGCACCATATCAAGTAAAGTACGATTACGACGTTCTGGCACACCATTACGCTGTGGTGTTCCGGGTGGCGTGAGTTGCGAAACTATTCCGCATTGTTTCAAATGTAGACCAAACTCGTAACTCAAATATTCTCCTCCACGATCAGATCGTAGAAACCTTATTTTCTTGTTACGATGATTTTCAACTTCACTCTGAAATTCTTTGAACTTTTCAAAAGTTACAGACTTATGTTTCATTAAGTAGATATACCCATATCTTCTTAAATCATCTGTGAAGGTGAGAAAATAACGATATCCGCCACGAGCCTCAACATTCATCGGACCACATACATCTGTATGTATGATTTCCAACAAATCTGTTGCTCTCTCCATAGTTTCGGAGAACGGCGTTTTAGTCATCTTGCCCATGAGGCACGGTTCGCAAGTACCAAGTGATTCATAATCAAGTGGTTCCAGAAGTCCATCAGTATGGAGTTTCTTCATGCGCTTTACACCGATATGACCTAAACGGCAGTGCCACAAATAAGTTGCACTATCATTATCAACTCTGCATCTTTTGGCTTCAACATTATGAATATGTGTATCACTACTATCGAGATTCAATAAAAATAGACCACTCTTCAAGGGTGCATGACCATAAAAGATATTACTCATATAAATAGAATAACCATTATTCTCTGATTTAAATGAATAACCGTATCACATCAAACATGATCCAGATATAATGTTCATGCTCAACGCTGGCACCAAGTAACAATTATTTAGGTCTAAAACTAATCCCGAAGGTAGATGTAGAGGTAGCATGCTGACCGCGATCACATCGACTTTGGAACCATTTCCTACACGCATCGTCACCTCGTCCTTAGCCAATCTTCGCTAAATCCGTAGCCCCTGTTTCGAGTTGCAAATATTAGCAACAGAACCAGTATCAAATACCCAGGTGCTACTGCGAGCATTAGTAAGGTACACATCAATAACATGTATATCACATATACCTTTGTTCACCTTGCCATCCTTCTTATCTGCCAAATACTTGGGGCAGTTTCGCTTCCAGTGACCAGTCTACTTGTAGTAGAAGCACCCAGTCTCAGGCTTAGGTCCAGACTTGGGTTTCTTCTCCTGAGCAGCAACTTGCTTGTTGTTCTTCTTGAAGTTCCCCTTCTTCTTCCCTTTGCCCTTTTTCTTGAAACTGGTGGTCTTATTGACCATCAACACTTGATGTTCCTTCTTGATTTCTACCTCCCCAGCTTTTAGCATTGCAAAGAGCTCGGGAATCGTTTTATCCATCCCTTGCATGTTATAGTTCATCACGAAGCTCTTGTAGCTTGATGGTAGTGATTGGAGAATTCTGTCAATGACGCTATCATCCGGAAGATTAACTCCCAGTTGAATCAAGTGATTATTATACCCAGACATCTTGAGTATATGCTCACTGGCAGAACTATTCTCCTCCATCTTGCAGCTGTAGAACTTATTGGAGACTTCATATCTCTCAATCCGGGCATTTGCTTGAAATATTAACTTCAACTCCTGGACCATCTCATATGCTCCATGACGTTCAAAACGTCGTTGAAGTCCCGGTTCTAAGCCGTAAAGCATGGCACACTGAACTATCGAGTAGTCATCAACTTTGCTCTGCCAGACGTTCACAACATTTGGTGTTGCTCCTGCAGCAGGTCTGGCACCCAGCGGTGCTTCCAGGACGTAATTGTTCTGTGTAGCAATGAGGATAATCCTCAAGTTACGGACCCAGTCCATGTAATTGCTACCATCATCTTTCAACTTTACTTTCTCAAGGAACGCATTAAAATTCAACGGAACAACAGCATGGGCCATCTATCTACAATCAACATAGATAAGCAAGACACTATCAGGTACTAAGTTCATGATAAATTTAAGTTCAATTAATCATATTACTTAAGAACTCCCACTTAGATAGACATCCCTCTAATCCTCTAAGTGATCACGTGACCCAAATCAACTAAACCATGTCCGATCATCACGTGAGATGGAGTAGTTTCAATGGTGAACATCACTATGTTGATCATATCTACTATATGATTCATGCTCGATCTTTCAGTCTCCGTGTTCCGAGGCCATATCTGTTATATGCTAGGCTCGTCAAGTTTAACCTAAGTATTCCGCATGTGCAACTGTTTTGCACCCATTGTATTTGAACGTAGAGCCTATCACACCCGATCATCATGTGGTGTCTCAGCACGAAGAACTTTCGCAACGGTGCATACTCAGGGAGAACACTTATACTTTGATAATTTAGTGAGGGATCATCTTATAATGCTATCGTCAATCAAAGCAAGATAAGATGCATAAAAGATAAACATCACATGCAATCAATATAAGTGATATGATATGGCCATCATCATCTTGTGCTTGTGATCTCCATCTTCGAAGCACCGTCATGATCACCATCGTCACCGGCGCGACACCTTGATCTCCATCATATCATCATTGTCGTCTCGCCAATCTTATGCTTCTACAACTATCGCTACCGCTTAGTGAAAAAGTAAAGCATTACAGGGCGATTGCATTGCATACAATAAAGCGACAACCATATGGCTCCTGCCAGTTGCCGATAACTCGGTTACAAAACATGATCATCTCATACAATAAAATTTAACATCATGTCTTGACCATATCAAATCACAGCATGCCCTGCAAAAACAAGTTAGACGTCCTCTACTTTGTTGTTGCAAATTTTACGTGGCTTCTACGGGCTGAGCAAGAACCGTTCTTACCTACGCATCAAAACCACAACGATAGTTTGTCAAGTTGGTGCTATTTTAATCTTCACAAGGACCGGGTGTAGCTATACTCGGTTCAACTAAATTGAGAGAGACAGACACTCGCCAATCACCTTTAAGCAACTAATGCTCGTGGCGGTGAAACCAGTCTTGCGTAAGCGTACGCGTAATGTCGATCCGGGCCGCTTCATCTCACAATACCGCTGAACTAAAGTATGGCATGCTGGTAAGCAGTATGACTTATATCACCCACAACTCACTTGTGTTCTACTCGTGCATATGACATCTACGCATAAAACCAGACTCTGATACAACTTTTAGGGAACGTAGTAATTTCAAAAAAATTCCTACGTACACGCAAGATCGTGGTGATGCATAGCAACGAGAGGGGAGAGTGTTGTCTACATACCCTTGTAGACCGTAAGCGGAAGCATTAGCACAACGCGGTTGATGTAGTCGTACGTCTTCACGATCCGACCGATCAAGTGCCGAATGTATGGCACCTCCGAGTTCAGCACACGTTCAGCCCGATGACGTCCCTCGAACTCCGATCCAGTCGAGTGTTGAGGGAGAATTTCGTCAGCACGAAGGTGTGGTGACGATGATGATGTTCTACCGACGCAGGGCTTCGCCTAAGCACCGCTACAGTATTATCGAGGTGGACTATGGTGGGGGGGCACTACACACGGCTAAAAGATCAAACAATCAATTGTTGTGTCTCTAGGGTGCCCCCCTGCCCCGTATATAAAGGAGCAAGGGGGGTGCGGCCAGCCAAGGGGAGAGGCGCGCCGGGAGGAGTGCTACTCCCACCGGGAGTAGGACTCCCCCCCTTTCCTAGTTGGATTAGGACTTGGGAGGGGGAAAGAGGAGGGAGAGAGGAAGGAAGGGGCGCCCCCCTCTCCTTGTCCTATTCGAACTAGGGGGAGGGGCGCGCGGCCCAGACCTGGCCGCCTCTCCTCTTCTCCGTAAAGGCCCACTAAGGCCCATTAACCTCCCAGGGGGTTCCGGTAACCTCCCGGTACTCCAGTAAAATCCCGATTTCACCCGGAACACTTCCGATATCCAAACATAGGCTTCCAATATATCAATCTTCATGTCTCGACCATTTCGAGACTCCTCGTCATGTCCCTGATCACATCCGGGACTCTGAACAACCTTCGGTACATCAAAACATATAAACTCATAATATAACTGTCATCGTAACGTTAAGCGTGCGGACCCTACGGGTTCGAGAACTATGTAGACATGATCGAGGCACGTCTCCGGTCAATAACCAATAGCGGAACCTGGATGCTCATATTGGTTCCCACATATTCTACGAAGATCTTTATCTGTCAGACTGCATAACAACATACGTTGTTCCCTTTGTCATCGGTATGTTACTTGCCCGAGATTCGATCATCAGTATCTCAATACCTAGTTCAATCTCATTACTAGCAAGTCTCTTTACTCATCCCGTAATACATCATCCCACAACTAACTCATTAGTTGCAATGCTTGCAAGGCTTAAGTGATGTGTATTACCGAGAGGGCCCAGAGATACCTCTCCGACAATCGTAGTGACAAATCCTAATCTCGAAATACGCCAACCCAACATGTACCTTCAGAGACACCTGTAGAGCACCTTTATAATCACCCAGTTACGTTGTGACATTTGGTAGCACACAAAGTGTTCCTCCGGTAAACGGGAGTTGCATAATCTCATAGTCATAGGAACATGTATAAGTTATGAAGAAAGCAAAAGCAACATACTAAACGATCGTGTGCTAAGCTAACGGAATGGGTCATGTCAATTACATCATTCTACTAATGATGTGATCCCGTTAATCAAATGACAACTCATGTCTATGGCTAGCAAAACATAACCATCTTTGATTAACGAGCTAGTCAAGTAGAGGCATACTAGTGACAATCTGTTTGTCTATGTATTCACACATGTATTATGTTTCCGGTTAATACAATTCTAGCATGAATAATAAACATTTATCATGATATAAGGAAATAAATAATAACTTTATTATTGCCTCTAGGGCACATTTCCTTCAGAACCCTAGATGCCCGATCTTTCATGATTGGAGGGGATCCTATGAAGAACACGAGGGAAAACACGAGGGAAATCATGAGGGGAAACAAGAGGAAACACTCAATTAACAAGATATGGTCACACATGTTGTCGGTGTCAAAACCGGCGGATCTCGGGTATGGGGTCCCGAACTGTGCGTCTAGGCGGATGGTAACAGGAGACAAGGGACACGGTGTTTTACCCAGGTTCGGGCCCTCTTGATGGAGGTAAAACCCTACGTCCTGCTTGATTAATATTGATGATCTGTGTTACAAGAGTAGATCTACCACGAGATCAAGGAGGCTAAACACTAGAAGCTAGCCTATGGTATGATTGTTGTTCGTTCTACGGACTAAAGCCATCCGGTTTATATAGACACCGGAGAGGGCTAGGGTTACACAGAGTCGGTTACAATGGTAGGAGATCTACATATCCGTATCGCCAAGCTTGCCTTCCACGCCAAGGAAAGTCCCATCCGGACACGGGACGAAGTCTTCAATCTTGTATCTTCATAGTCTTGGAGTCCGGCCGATGATGATAGTTCGGCTATCCGGACACCCCCTAGTCCAGGACTCCCTCAGTAGCCCCTGAACCAGGCTTCAATGACGACGAGTCCGGCGTGCATATTGTCTTCGGCATTGCAAGGCGGGTTCTTCCTCCGAAAAATTTATAGAAGATTGTGAACACCAGGATAGTGTCCGGCTCTACAAAATAATTTCCACATACCACCGTAGAGAGAATAATATTTACACAAGTTCAATCTGCTGACGTATTTTGTAGCGTGACGTCACACCACTGCCAAGCCTTTACTCAAATTGTTTTTATTACCACCTCAGCGCGTTTAGCGAAGCGGTTTCCTTGGCACGTCTTGTCGAAGCAGAGATCATGTTCCCCTTATTCCGGGATTCCCATCAATACGGATGTGGGTAACCCAACCGTGCCATTGATTGCGGCACTTGGGGGATAAGCGAGTTTTATCAGGCCGGTCGGGACGCATGTTTGTGTCCACCCATATAAGGGGATAAAAATCCAACCCTTTTACCTGCGCCTTCTTCCTCCTTGGCTTATCCATCTTCGCAAACTCGAGCTCCAGCGCCCAAGTCCGCACATCTCACCTCAACCTCCTCCAACTATGTCCGGAGCGGGAGGCAAGTGGATGGCCTCCTCCGTCACAGAGGGGCAGATCCAGAAGCTGCGCAGCGCCGGATATTTGTCCAGCAACATCGCGCACCGGCTCCCCGATGAGGGAGAGCTCATCCCCACCCCCAGGCCCCATGAGAGGGTAGTATTTCTTCCCCATTTCCTTCGCGGACTGGGCTTCCCACTCCATCCCTTTGTCTGGGGGCTCATGTTCTACTACGGCCTGGATTTCCATGATCTGGCCCCGAATTTCATCCTCAACATCTCGGCGTTTATCGTCGTGTGTGAGGCCTTCCTCTGCATCCAGCCCCACTTTGGCTTGTGGCTCAAGACCTTCAGTGTCAAGCCGAAGGTTGTGAAGGGCAGCCAAGCGGAGTGCGGAGGCGCCATGGTGGGCAGGATGTCCAACGTTACTTGGCTTGAGGGCACTTTCGTGGAAACCATCAAGGGGTGGCAATCGGGGTGGTTCTACATCACCGAGCCGCGTGACCCTGATTGGGCAGCGGCCCCCGAATTCAGATCTGGCATACCCACACGGCTCACCTCCTGGAAAGAGAGCGGCCGGACTTGGGGTGATTCGGAGGAGCTGACCGGACTCCAAGCCTGCGTCCAAAAGCTGGTGGACAAGAAGCTCAAGCTTGTCAACATGGTCCAGGTCATGTGCATCCGACGGATCCTCCCGTGCCAACGACGGGGCTTCAACATGTGGGAGTTCGATCCGGCGCAGCACCAGACTTTGAGCGGGCTCTTCGACACTACGTACGAAGATGTCTGGAAGGTGCTGTTCAAGGGTGCCGAGGCTCCCGCATCCGCTACCGAAGATCGCGGATTCAGCTCGCAGCATCCGGCTGACGAGGTAAGCGATTTTGTCCTTTACGGGACGCTTGTTTTCCATAGTTTGACTATATGCGGGATCTAAACTCCCTATCCTTTGACAGGACTGGCTGAAGAAGGCCGAACAGACTATCTGTCCGGCCCCATTACCAGAGGATCCAGCAGACGCCCGCCTAATGGGGCTGCTGGCTCCGGCACCCCACGTGGTGCCGGAGAAGAAGGCCTAGAAGAAGGCCACGGGCACTCGGAAGAGTTCCCGTTTTCAGGTGTTATCGGATGATGACTCCGAGGCCGACTCCTCTCACAAAGGTGAGGCGGAGAAGAAGAAAGCCTCTCCCACAGCGGGGGGAGGGAGGAAAAGGAAGGCCTCCCCAACGAGGGAGGCCAAAGGGTCCAAGAAGGGAAAAACTCTTCCCCCGGACTGCTCTGCCAACGCCAGTGATGACAACGAGGACTGGCCTCCAAGGGCCAAGCCCCTGGCGAGATCGTGAGTATCCGGACTCCCGAATAACTTCATGGTTTCTCTTTTTTGCCACACAATGTCTTTCTAATGCCGCATACAACCCTGCAGTCCGCCCAAGGACGATCTTACCACTTCGTCGAGCGGGTCCTTAGGTGCGTCGGATATGGATTCTCTTCCGACCGCCTCCACCCCCCATGACACGGACAATGCCGAGGTGGGATCCCGGGAAGGGACCCGCCAGGAAGAGGAGGCCCCGGAGGTGTCGTAGGACAACCTCCCGGACTTTGCATCGGACTCGGTTCCGGATCCCATAGTGGCTCCGGAGTCCGGCGGGCGGCCCCTTCGTAAGAAGGGCAAGACCGTGACGCCGGCAGCCTCCGTCCAACCGGAGGCACCGGATAGCTTGCTGGAGGCGCTCAATGGCACCTCCATCGAAGAGGAACACCACACTATTATGAGTGCGGTGATTCAGAAGGTGCAGCTCGCCAGCGGGCTGACCGAAGCCTGCAGCAGCCTTCTAACAAGCTTTGAGGTAAGAATTTTGATAAATGTAAAATAGTACCGCATAGACAGTAGCCCCTGATGCTCGGTTCGGTGTTCAGAAAGAAATGCCGGACTGAGGATCTAAAAAGGTATACGCAGGAGTCATAAAAAATATGTCAATATGGGATTGCAGGCTGCGCTGTTGACCTCTGCCGCACTGACTGCAGAGGTCAATATTTTGAAGGAAAGCCTTGAGCGGTCCGAGAACGAGTTCGGCTGTGCCAAGAAGCAGCTCGAGGACAAGGAAGGTGAGTAACACCTTATTAAAATTGTACCTTACAGAAAAGGATTTTGGTTGCAAAAAGAATGACAAGGATAACATGGGTATTGTAGGGGCCACTAACGAGGTGGCGACCCTGAAAGAGGCGGTGGCAGCGGCCGAACGCAATGCGGCCGCCGAGCGCACCGAGCGAGAGAAGCAGGAGGCGCGGGTGGCGGAGGTAAAGCAAGAGCTCCAGGATCTCGTGAAAAAACATGAGAGCCTGGAGCGTGACTCGAAGACTCGAGAGTCTGAGCTTGCAACGGCTCTTGAGAGTGCCAAAGCCGCTAAGGCCGAAGCCTACAAGGCCCTCCAAGAAATCGAGGCGTTGAAGAAAATAGCAGCGGGTAAGGGATTTTTCATGCAAAGTAAGCATGTGAGTGTTAATTACCTGTTGCTTACCCGAATTCGGAGCTCTCCAGGAGCGTTCGCAGATCTTCCTTGCAGCGTGTCCGATGCTGCCGCGTTCTACCGGGCCGAGGAGCGGAGCTCGACGGAGAAGGTCTTCTGGTCTCAGTATGCTGAGGCCGGACATCCGGTGCGCCTTAGCGACCAGCTGAAGCAGCTGGTCGAGCTCCACAAGGCGGCCGAACAGGCCATTAAGGGCCTCATAGTTCGGTTGTGGCCTAAGGAGGCCATGCCTGGGAGCTACTTCGGCCTGGTGCGGCGGCTGGTGGATGCGTGCCCGTGGGTTGAAGTCATCAAGCACTCCGCCTGTATTGAAGGTGCCCGTCGGGCCCTTGCCCGCGCAAAGGTGCACTGGGGCAAGATGGATGCCCAGAAGCTTGTGACGGACCCGCCACCGCAGGGCAAGGAGCACCGCACGCCCGAGATGTATTATAAGAGTGTCCTGAAGGGTGCCCGCACTATTGCGGGTGAGTGCTCCAAAGATGTAATATTTGAGTAGACTCGCATTTTGCTATCCTGTGCGCTGAAAACTTAGTTCATATGCGATAAGCAACGCTTGTTAATTTAAAATATTACCTTATGTGCGGCTGTTTATCAAATCTGAGAGATGGCAAGTCGTCGGCTTCAGCCCCCATGCCACGAGTGCTGGGGTGTTCGGGATAAACTTGAGCACTCTTGTTCCCATTTTTTGGTCCATCCAGGGAGGCGCTCAACACAGCGAACAAGGCAACCGGACTTATAATGCTTGAACACTCTCACTTAGCCATAGAATTCTATAATTTTAAATTTTGGCGAAGCCCCTAGTCTTCGGAAGGTCGAATTTGGGGCGCTATCCACGCCTGGTCCGGACAAAAGCCGGCTCCTCGCTCTAAGCGGCATAAGTCTTTAGGGACTCGCAAAAAACCTCTCGAACAGCGACCAGCTCTCGCCTCATCATGATGGTCAGTTTTAGCTTTCTCCACTGGGGCGCTTGCCCAGCTCAACCGGGGCGCAATCGCAGTGGTTCTCCCAGTTCTACCTTAGCCGATACAACAGAACATAAGGTACCAAAACATGGGAGCCGGGCAAACCCAACTATTGACCCAAGACATGATTCGGAGCAGATGCATATAATGCTATAAGTTCGGGGTGCCGCACTTGTGAAAGTGTTCGGACTTATCACACCATGATGCGGGAAACATAAGCCCCTAGTGTATTTAGCCGTACCAAAATGTACGGATGTAACATGTCATAAATGAAGATATGTATAAGAAAGAAATGCAATTGGGAGCAAAAAGTTGCTGCATTACTTATTCAAGAAAAAATGTTGTAAGTGCAAAACGATACAAATGGTGCGATAAGCAAGGGATGGGACTATTAAACATGTCCCCCTCCAGGGATAGGCTACGAAATGGTGCATAAAACTGATTTAATGCTCGTAATGGAGACCACCTGGATATTTGTTGTAGCCTTTCTCCTTCCCTGGCTGTTGCATCGTGAGTTCGGCAGGTCTGTTGCCGGACAGGGCCTCTGACGAATGGAGTCCTGTGGGTAAAAATAAAAAAGAAAAGAAAAAAAGAACGACACACTTGAGAGCCCCTGGTGTGGTTAAGCCGTATTCTAGGCCTATCGTGGTCGTGCCCCTCTCCCCATGCCCATGGTATCTTCAGAGCGTAATGGTGTATGCGAAGGACCTGTCTTGACGTTTTGCAGGGGCTGGGGTTGGGGCCGCACTGCTACGCATGCTCGGAACGTGCTAGGTGGTCTTGTTGTAGGTTACTCCGGGCGCGTTTAGCCGTGTCCGGCCGCTTAACGGCCGGACTCGAGAATTGCCTTAAGAGGCTACATTGTACTTCTGTCGCGAGAGCAGCCGTATGTTCCTCCGTTCGGAGAGAGCGTTCAGTGTTTCCATTGACCGTGATGACTCCTCGAGGGCCTGGCATCTTGAGCTTTAGGTATGCGTAGTGTGGCACCGCGCTGAACTTTGCGAACGCGGTACGTCCGAGCAGAGCATGATAGCCGCTGCGGAATGGAACTATGTCGAAGATTAACTCCTCGCTTTGGAAGTTATCCGGGGATCCAAAGACCACTTCCAGTGTAACTGAGCCTGTACAATTGGCTTCTACACCTGGTATGACGCCTTTAAAGGTCATCTTGGTAGGTTTAATCCTTGAGGGGTCTATGCCCATTTTGCGCACTGTGTCCTGATAAAGCAGGTTCAGGCTGCTGCTGGCGTCCATCAGGACTCTGGTGAGGTGAAATTCATTGACGATTGGGTCTAGAACCAATGCGGCGAATCCGCCATGGCGGATGCTGGTGGGGTGGTCCCTTCGGTCAAAAGTGATCGGGCAGGACCATGGATTGAACTTCGAGGCAACTGGCTCCATCGTGTATACATCCCTGAGTGCACGCTTCCGCTCCCTTTTTGGGTATGTGCGTTGCGTATATCATGTTCACTGTCCGCACCTGTGGGGGGAAACCCTTTTATCCTCTATTGTTCGGCGGTCGGGTTTCTTCCTCGTCATCGCTATGCAGCCCCTTGTCATTGTTTTCGGCAATTAACTTGCCTGCCTGCTTGAATACCCAACAGTCCCTATTGGTGTGGTTGGCTGGCTTTTCGGGGGTGCCGTGTATCTGGCACGAGCGGTCGAGTATTCGGTCCAAATTGGACGGACCCGGAGTAGTTCTTTTGAATGGCTTTTTCCGCTGACCGGGTTTAGAGCCTCTGAATCCTGCATTGACTGCCGTATCTTCACTGTTATCGCCGTTAATGCGGCGTTTGTTTTTGTTGCGACGCGACCTGCCATTACGGTCCTTGAAATCCGGACTGCCAGAATTTTTGCTGAGGTTATTGCTGCATGCTAGCCAGATGTCCTCACCCGCGCAGAAGCAGGTCATGAGTGATGTGAGGGCTGCCATGGATTTCGGCTTTCCCTGTCCCAGGTGCCGGGCAAGCCACTCGTCGCAGATGTTATGCTTGAAGGCTGCGAGGGCCTCCGCATCCGGACAGTCGACGATTTGGTTTTTCTTGGTTAAGAACCGTGTCCAGAATTGTCTGGCCGATTCGTCTGGCTGCTGAATTATGTGGCTTAGGTCATCAGCGTCTGGTGGTCGCACATACGTGCCTTGGAAGTTGTCGAGGAATGCGGCTTCTAGGTCTTCCCAACTCCCGATTGACTCTGCTGGCAAGCTGTTAAGCCAATGCCGGGCTGGTCCTTTAAGCTTGAGTGGGAGATATTTGATGGCGTGAAGATCGTCACCGCGGGCCATGTGGATGTGAAGGAGATAGTCTTCGATCCAAACCGCGGGGTCTATTGTGCCATCGTAGGATTCAATGTTTACGGGTTTGAACCCTTCGGGGATTTGATGATCCATTACTTCATCTGTGAAGCATAGTGGGTGTGCGGCGCCTCTGTACCGGGGGATATCACGACGGAGCTCGAAAGAGCTTTGTCTATTTTGTTCTGCCCGGCCGGACTTACTGTGTCCGGCGCGACGGTTGTCGTCACGTATCATGGGGCGCCCACGCGATCCATAGATCGATCTTGATTGTCTTGCCTTATCCTCCAATATATCTCGCAAGTCCGGAGCGTTCCCCTGTGGCTTTGTGCTCTTCGAGCGATGCCGGGGTACGGTTCTACTGAAGGGCCTAGGGGCCTCTCTGTCGCGACCACGGGGTGGTCGGTTAGCCGTATTGTCTGCTGGTGATGCAGGTTCATACGCCTCCTCCTCTAATCGGGGGAGCAGCTTGCGTTTAGGGTAACTTTTGGAGGGGCGTTCGAGCTCATGCTCTTCGGCCGCGAGGACTTCAGTCCATCTGTCGGCTAGCAGATCTTGATCAGCTCTAAGCTATTGCTACTTTTTCTTGAGGCTGTTTGCCGTGGCCATAAGCCTGCGTTTAAAACGCTCTTGTTCGACGGGATCCTCAGGCACGACGAATTCGTCGTCGTCGAGGCTTGCCTCGTCTCCGGAGGGAGGCATATAATCCTCTACCTCTTCTTCTGCCACTCTCTCATGAGGGCTGGCGTCTCCGTCCTCCTGCGCCGAATCTTGCCGGAGTGGGTTGTCTTCGGCGCTGTCTGGTGTGTTATTATCTCCGGTGACGGAATCTTCATTCCTGTTGTGGCCGGATTTAGAGCGGCGCCGCTGACGCCAGCGCTTGGGCTGTTTCTTGGAGGGGTCATCCTTCGCTGTTGCTTCGCCATTCCCATCCTTTGGGATATCCACCATGTATATGTCGTATGATGAGGTGGCTTTCCAGTGCCCGGTAGGCGCTGATTCTTGGTCGTCTCCGGCATCGTCGTCCATACCGTTGATGTCTTCGGAGTCGTAGTCTAGCATGTCGGTTAGATCGTCGATAGTTGCTATTAAGTGGGTGGTGGGTGGGCTTTTAATTTCTTCGTCATACGCATCCCAACCGTCCTGACCGTAGTCCGGCCAGGGCTCTCCTGATAACGAGAGATACTTTAGCAAACTCAAGATGTCGCCGAAAGGTGAGTGTTGAAAGATGTCCGTTGCGGTGAACTCCATGACCGGCGCCCAATCGGATTCGATCGGAGGGGGCGCGGGAGGTTCGGAGTCCGGCAAGGAGTCCGGCACCTCGGAGTCACGGGCTTCATGAGGGACAAGGTCAGTGTTCGGCTCTATCGCCGTAGAGGTTGCAGCCCCCGAGGCGGTGTCTAGCCATCCATCCTCGATCTGCGCAGCCGGCTCCGAATTGAAGATCGGAGCGGGCTCGAGTGCAGCCTCCAGGGTACTGTCCAGCTATAGAGCTAAATCATGCCCGTCGTGACAGTGCAGCGCGCTTGGCTGTGGCTCGAATCCATCAAAGATCAAGTCCCCGCGGATGTTAGCCGTGAAGTTCAAACTTCCAAATCTGACCTGACGGCCAGGGGCATAACTTTCGATCTGCTCCAGATGGCCAAGCGAATTGGCCCGCAGTGCAAAGCCGCCGAATACAAAGATCTGTCCGGGGAGGAAGGTCTCACCCTGGACTGCATCGTTGATGATGATCGAAGAAGCCATCGAGCCTATCGGTGACAACACAGAGGAACTCTCAATGAAAGCACCAATGTCGGTGTCAAAACCGGCGGATCTCGGGTAGGGGGTCCCGAACTGTGCGTCTAGGCGGATGGTAACAGGAGACAAGGGACACGATGTTTTACCCAGGTTCGGGCCCTCTTGATGGAGGTAAAACCCTACGTCCTGCTTGATTAATATTGATGATGTGTGTTACAAGAGTAGATCTACCACGAGATCAAGGAGGCTAAACCCTAGAAGCTAGCCTATGGTATGATTGTTGTTCGTCCTACGGACTAAAGCCATCCGGTTTATATAGACACCGGAGAGGGCTAGGGTTACACAGAGTCGGTTACAATGGTAGGATATCTACATATCCGTATCGCCAAGCCTGCCTTCCACGCCAAGGAAAGTCCCATCCAGACACGGGACGAAGTCTTCAATCTTGTATCTTCATAGTCTTGGAGTCCGGCCGATGATGATAGTTCGACTATCCGGACACACCCTAGTCCAGGACTCCCTCACATGTGCTAGATCTTCAAAACACAAAGAGATACAGGATCCAAATCCAGCAAAGGATGATACATGTAGCAAGTTCATCTTCGTGAGGAGGTCTTGAATCCACGAGGGATCTTCCCGTGAAGGGGTCTTGAATCCAAGGTGGATCTTCTCCGAAGAGGTCGCGGTCTCTCTCGATGGAGTAGATCCAGATGGATGAGCAAAGCTCTATCTCACAAAATGAGCTAAACCAATGCTAACCCCGACTAGGAGGAGGAGGAGGTCTATTTATAGTCTAAGTGCAAATGGGGGGGTGAAGTGAAGGGGTACAAGGGCATCGGCCCAAAACTGTGCACACACAGGCAGCGAATGTCCGGCCTTTACCGGTCGCCCGGTGGCTCACAAGGGACCGGACATCCGGTAGGCTCGGACTTTCGCTATTTTCATTCTGTAAAAGTGGCACCAACCGTCCGGAGATGGCTGGTCGTCCGGTCACCGGTTGTCCGGTCGCAGACGGAAGTCCGCTCACTATAGCCGGCGTTGACTGGAACTTGAGCCGGCTGGGGCTTTAGGAGCTGGACATCCGGTCTTGACCGGTTGTCTGGTGGCCTCCAGGTGTCGGAGGTCTGGTCCAGACCGGTCGTCTGGTTGCTGTAGATTTCTGGCAGCTTCTTCATTTGGTCTTTGTACTTGGTGTACTCGTCGTCTTGTCCATGGCCTCCCTCTTGGTTCCTAGTCATGCATAGCACATATGTTTGAGGTAGTAGCCATGTCTCACATGTGTAAAGTGACGTTTTGGGGAGGAGCGAGTTCACCTTGAGTCCAATGGCATATAGTTTAGGTCTCATCTTATGTATCCTTGGGTCATGGGGAGTGGTCGAAGTGGACATGGGGATGATCGTAGGATGCTCCGCATCACAGAGGAGCTCAGAAATCATGCTAAGGAAGTGCTCAGAAAACTCAGAATGAAGTTGCCACTAGATGAAGAGAACGAAGTGAAAGAAAGTACAACACAGATAATTCTTGTAGATGAAATTGATGAAGGAAATGACACTCCATACATGGATTCTAGTGAGGAATAAAATTATGATGAGGATGAGCATGGAAATTTAGTTAGGATGAAATCAAGATTTCCCAGATTCGATAGCAAGACTGCAATTCCTATCTTCAGCCTAGGCTTGACATCTAGGGGAAGAGGTCAGTTCAAGAGGGCTGTTGTCAAGTATGGTCTTAGTTCAAGAGGGCTGTTGTGAAGTATGGTCTCAGTTCAAGAGGGCTGTTGTGAAGTATGGTCTCAGTTCAAGAGGGTTGTTGTGAAGTATGGTCTAGTTATGGAGAGGCATATTTCCTTTGTAAAAGATGAGGCTGGTAGGATTAGGGCAAAATTTTCATGGCCAAAGTGTCCATGGTTGATATATGTTGCAAAGAGGAGCTCAAATGATTGGTTTCAGGTCATTACACTTGTAGACAACCATATATACCCAAAGAGGAGAGACAACAGATTGGTAACCGCACCTAGAATTGCAGTTAAGTGTGAGAGAATCATGAAGGCCAATCCAGGATGGAAAGTGAAATCAATTAAGGCCACTGTCAGGTTGGAGATGTTTGCAGATGTGCATGTTTCCAAGATAAAGAAAGCAAAAGCAATAGTCATAAACAGAGTTAGAGAAAAGCAATGCATGAAGGATATGCTAGGGTGTTTGATTACCAGCTAGAAATAATGAGGAGCAATCCAGGCAGCATTGTTGCAGTAGTGCTTAATCAAAAAGAAAATGGCCCTGTTTTTCAGAGGTTGTATGTGTGCTTTCAAGCCTGCAAGAGAGGTTTCATAGAAGGGTGGAGGGAAGTTGTGGGATTGGATGGTTGATTCTTTAGGGGGGCTCAAAGTCGAGAACTATTGTGTGCCCGTGGAAGATATGCAAATGGGAAAATGCATCCCCTTGCTTGGGCTGTTGTTGAAGTTGAAAATAAGGACTCCTGGTTCTGGTTTATGGCATTGTTAAATAAAGACTTCGAGATTGCAAATCAAGGTGAAGGATGAGTGTTCATATCAGATCGGTAGAAAGGCCTTATCACTGCTATCTCCAAGGTTGTACCAAATGCTAAACATAGAAATTGTGCTAGGCACATTCATGCTAGCTGGAAGAAAAGGCATAAGGATCAATCATACCATAAGAGATCTTGGGCTTGTGCAAAATCCTCAAACAGAGTACAATTCAACTTAAACAGAGCAAAGCTTTCTCAACTCACACCAGATGGAGCAAGAGATACGAGGCGGCCAGGGCTAGAGCATTGGTGTAGAGCATGGTTCAGAGAAGGATCATGTTGTGATTCAGTAGACACAATATGTGTGAAAGCTTTAACAACTGGATAGTAGAATACATAGGACTTCCTATTATCTGCATGTTGGAAGCAATTAGAGCAAAGGTGACAGTAAGGATCAAATGAACAGAGCTATGCATGCTAAATGGAATGGAATAGTTTGTCCAAAAATCCTAAAAAAGGTGAACAAGTTGATACAACTAACTGAGAAGTGTGAGACAATATGGAATGGGAAAGATGGATATGAGGTGAAGTTAGGACAACATGCATGCAAAGTTGACATGCAAGAAAGGACTGTTCTTGTAGATATGGCAATTGTCAGGAATTCCATGTGTTCATGCTCTTGAAGCTTCACAATGTGGTCCTAATGACATTGAATCACTTATTACACCTTTCTACAACATTGAGGCCTACAACAAGACCTATGAACACTGCATGAAGCCAATGGAGGGCATGCCCAGCTGGCTAATAGCTGACAGACCAAGGCCTTTAGTTCCTGACTATGTGCAAATGCCTGGGAGGCCTGGGACAGAGAGAAGGAGGGGAAGTGATGACAACTATGTGGATCAAACTATCTAAGATTCTTCTTGAAGATTCTTGCAGTGTAGTCTATGTGGGCAACCTGGGCATAACATGAGGAAATGCAATACAAACCCCAACAAAGGAAAGTACAAGAATAAGAAGAGGAAAAAGGAAACAAAAGTGTGTAAATGAATTTTCCAGTCGTTTATTCTTGAAGATTCTTGAAATTTCAAGTTTCTTTTGTCTTTGAGAAATTTTAGCTACGTGAAACAACTAACAATTAGTATGTCTTTCTACCTATTTTGTAGGAAAATCCTCCAAGGACATCTAAAAGAGTGGCAAAAGAAAAAGAAACTGCTACAGGGGGAGGGCCCAATCTTCACAGCAAGCAACTCAAACACAAACCTGACAGCAAACTTCACAAAACCATGCTACACAATAGCCTACAAGGGGAAGGCCTTGAAAACAAGCCAGCAGAACACCTAGAGCTAGTACTAGTCAGAGAAGGAGGAGATCTACAAGGAATGTTAGCATGTTTGATGAACTCAGGAGTTAAACATGTAACTGTTGTTGTTGTTTACAGACCTCGAATGTTCAGTATGCTTGCTCACTCTAACTATTGTTGTTTGCAGACCTGGAGTTAAGCATGCTTTGTTAGTTGCATGAACATATAGTGCTAAGTTTGGTTTGTCACATTTCTTTTGGATGAAATGCTGGAATTGGCTCACTGTTAATTAAGTTGGAATGTTCAGTATGCTTGCTCACTATGAATTAAGTTGAAAGGTGTTTGCAAGCTATGGATATGATGATACTATACAACAGTTCTTTTAGCAATGTCGCATTGCTTTCAAAAGGCTAATGGTAACAGTAGTTACACAGAATAGGAGCTGGATAGAAGTAGCATGATCATTTCACACACAAATAGTACTCAGGTACCATCTCATTACACAACAATTTGGCACAAATTTGGCACACAACAAATAGTACACATCAGCTTAAAGTACAACTCAAACTAGCTCAAAATTTCTTAACATAGGGTAGCTCACTGTTTCACACACAAAACAACTGCCAAAGTGGGAAATAGCTAACACAAACTAACTCAAACTGCTCCAGTGTCGTCACTGCCATCAATCTTGCCCATCATAGTCTTGAAGATGTGCTTGCGAGTCAGGTCCTCGCCTTCTGCTGGCAGCCACTCAGCCGACAAGTCTTCAGCGAGCAAAGGACCACGATCGACAACCTCCTTCATATGACGCAAAACTAGATACAGTAGCGTTTTCTTCTTCCTCGGTGACGATGGTCCGTAGTTACCCAATTCAAATTGCATTGCTTCATACTCATCCATGGACTCGGGTGGCTTGTTTATCAGCTTCGGCTCAGGTATCTCAACTATCACCACCTTGCCTACAAATAATGGGTCACAAAGCCAAGCCACTACCTCGAGCTCGCGGCGGCTTGCCAGCGGCAGGATCTCGATCAGCTCGCCACCAAGTTCCTTCAGATAATCTTGCATCAAAGTTGTCGTCCATGCCTGGTTCGGGAGGCCATCAAAGCTGAGCTTCCTCTTGTACTCCAGAGCCCCCGGCTGAGCACAAATCATTCTGCTCTAGCATGGAAACTACATCCAGCATCGGCAACACTTGATCTTCATCGAGGACAAGAGCACATGGTGCACTTCTCCTCCATCGAGAAGGTCAGCCACAAGTCATGTGGTGGGCACGCGACCTCAATGACCACCTCCGACGCTAGCATTCTGCAACGCTGCTCCAAGGTCGCCAGCAGAGCTGCTAGCGTCACTTTCTCCTCGCCATCTTCGACCGCCGTCGCCAGAAGCACGTAGCGGTTGTAGCGCACCTTGAGCGCATCCATGGTCGGAGTATGCAAGATCAGCACATGACTCCTCTCCTGACGGAGAGACGGCTCTCCTCGCTGCCACACCTCCTGCAGGAAAGACCGATCCAGCAAGCTATAGTTCAGTGGGACTGCGGCGACGATCGAGGCCGCGCGGCCACCGCCATCAGCTCTCACGCCGTCCTCCGACACGGTGGTGGAGCTCACACTGCCGCCACCCATGGAAACTAGGGTTAGGGATTTGGGTTGTGAGAGTGGAGAAGAAAGGTGGATTTTTTGGTTTGGATCGAACCACGCGGTCGCATCTCTATCCTGCCCGACCTGACAAGAGGGGCCCACTGAGGTCAAAACCACCATTGATCGCTGCCACATCAGCCGCAGGTGAAGACAAACTAGCCAAGGGGTTTTTTGTCCGGTTTTGGTTTGCTTGGGGGTGGAAGAAGCTGAAAAATAGATCAGGGGGTAAAGTGAACCACCCACTTTATTCAGGGTAGTAAAATGGACTTTTTTCTTCCTGGATTTATTTCAGGATTTCCGGCGATGCGCTTTCAGTTGGAGGAGATGTTCTCATCGATGACGAGGCGCCAACGGTGACTTCATAAATCTCAAGATGATATGTCGACTCAGTATCTCGAAGGTGCTCATAGGGGTAGGATGTGCATGTGTGAGTTTACAAGGGTGGCTGTATGCGTGTATGCATGAGCGCTTGCTTCTGTACTATGTTAAAAAAACTTACATGTGAAATCATTTGGAAAAACTCACAAATGAAAATAGTACAATACTAAAGATCCCATGATCATAACAGGTTATATCTTAGGAGATTTCTCCCCCTAGCTTTTGGAAGTCTCGAAGTCGTCTCATACCAATTTCAGTTACATATCTATGGAAGAAGAACTTGGTAAGCACTTAGTAAATAGATCAGCCAGATTGTCGCATGACTTTGTTTGCAAAATATTTATCTCCCCCTTTTTTCAGATCATGGGGATAAAATAATTTAGAAGAAATATGCTTTGTAATATCGGTCTTAACATAACCCGTTTGCATGTGTGCAATACAAGCAGCATTATCTTCATAGATAACGGTGGGTGATTTCAACAAACCAATCCCACTTGAACTTTGGACAAAGTTCATTATTCTACGAAACAATACACATTCATGTGATGCTTCGAACAAAGCACTTATCTCAGAATGATTGGTAGGCATTACCACTAAAGTTTGCTTTGTTGACTTCCAAGAGAATGTCGTACCACCATGTAAGAAGACAAAACCAGTCTGCGGCCTGACATCATGGGGATTTGACAAGTATCCAACATTGCAATACCCCACCATGGTTCTCTCTTGATTTTTCTAATAGAATAAACCAAGATCTTTGGTGCTTGAAGATAGCTACAAATATTCTTCACACCAACCCAATGACTTTTCTTTGGTGATGCATTGTATCTAGCCAGTAAATTAATTGCAAATGCCATATCAGGTCTAGTGCAGCTTGCTAGATACATTAGTGCAACAATGGCACCGAGATATGGAA
The DNA here is from genome assembly GCF_018294505.1 of Triticum aestivum. Lineage (NCBI taxonomy): Eukaryota > Viridiplantae > Streptophyta > Magnoliopsida > Poales > Poaceae > Triticum > Triticum aestivum. The sequence goes on from NC_057801.1 coordinate 640,520,258, forward strand.
ACTCTGGTCCCAATATGTCCTCATCATCACCCTTAGACCTAAATGGGTCCTTATCTCTATCAAGAAACCTGACGACCATATTTTTTTGACGGGTATGATTTATCCATATTGAACTTTTCCAGTATCTTTTGGATGTAAGCAGACTCATGAACATGTATTCCTGGAGAAAAATGTTCAAGTTGCAAACCAAGACAAAATTTGGTTTTACCCAAATCTTTCATCTCAAATTCCGTCTTCAAATGATTACTTGCCTCATGTATTTCTTGTGTAGTCCCAATGATGTTCAAGTCATCAACATACACGAAAATTATACAAAATTCATCAATGGATTTCTTAATGAATACACATGGGCAATCATTGTTATTAGAGTATCCCTTCTTTAGAACAAACTCACTTAGTCAGTTATACCATATTCTACCCGACTGTCTCAAGCCGTATAACGACTTTTGTAGCTTTACCCAATACATGTTGCGATTAGCTTTCAGATCCGAAGTCTTCAGTCCCTTGAGAACTTTCATGTATATATCCTTCTTGAGTGACCAACATAAATATGATGTGACCACATCCATCAGTTGGATATACAAATTCATTTGCACTGCCAGTCATATCAAGTACCAGTACGTGATTGCACTCATCACAGGAGAATATGTTTCATCATAATCGATGCCAGGTCTTTGTATAAACCCTTGTGCTACAAACCGTTTGAACCTCCAGGACGGTATAGAGCACGTATTTTCATGTACAAGGACCGCATTGGAGCACTTTCCAACTATCAGGACCAAGTTGGACCTCACCATCGACTACGAGGACGATAGATGCAATTATCTCCCAAACGGAGGACGCGATCACGATCTGGACAATCGTCTCTATTCTCCATGCTATTGCGTTGGGCCGGTAATCTACTCTTGTTCTACGGTTGAGATGGACCCGCGTATACCTAAGCAATGATTTTTGCTTTTTTATGCCGAGAGGAGGGTGATCTCTATTTGGTGCATAGGTCACCCACTAGCGACATCGCGCATACCCACTCTGGCGCCAGATTGAGTGTTTGGCCCGGACAATATGTTTTACCCCAGCCGGTTTCGCGAGGTTCTAGAACCTCCCCTGAACCCGTTTTTTGTTTTACTTTGGGTTTTTTATTTCTTTATATTTTCCTTTTGTTTTTCTTCCTTTTTTATTTTTCTTTCTTACTTTTAATTTTATCCTTTTCATTTTTCTGTATTTACAAAAATTTATTCGAACATTTAGAAATAACTTGTAAACATTTTGGAATTCATGGACATTTTTCAAATAAATGGCCTTTTTTGTAATTCATGAACATTTAGTTGACTTTTGTGAACATCTTTTAGAAATTCATGAACATATTTTGAATTTATGAACATTTTATTAGAATATATGAACATTTTTTTTTCAAAATAATAATCATTTTTTGATTTCCCAAACGTTTTTCCGGAATACACGATCATTTTTTTAAATCAAGAATATTTTTAATCGACGAAGCATTTTGTTATTTCTTAAAAAACAAAAATTACTTATATATATCGATTTTTATAATATCTCAAAATTAGTTGAAAGAAGAAGCTAAAACAGGAAAAAAAAGGCAAAAAAAAGAAATAAAAAATGTGGGAGTCCAACTCCGCTTATGGGTCGCCCCCATAAGGCGTGCGAGAAGGGAGTCGGTGCGTGTTAGCTTGTTCGCGAAATAGGAGAGAGCAACTAGCTACCGAGAGCTCCTTCCGGAGCATCACAACAATCAGCGGCATTTGGCGCGCTCTCAGCCACCCCCCCCCCCCCACGTGTTGCGCTCTCAGCGCTCCCTCCAAATTTTATTTTATTTTCACACATGTTTTTGGCTTTTTAAACGGTTTTTTGGAGTTTTTTCAATGTTTCGGTTTTCCACCTGTCTTTCTTAACTTTTGGACCAAAAGAAAAATTCAAAAAAAATTGCACGGAAAAATGTGTTTTCCTTTTTTTTTCTTTTGCGAGAGTCACGGTTTTGCTTCTGTGAGAGGCACGGTTTTGCTTTTGCAAGTCACGGACGTGTCTCTCGGAAACGAAAAATATGTGTTTTCTAAATTTTTTTCTGTCGCGAGAGGCACGGTTTTTCTTTCGAGGGAGGCAGGTTGTGCTTTCGCGAGAGGCACGGTCGTGCATCTCAGAAACGAAAAAAATGTGTTTTCTTTTTTCTTTTGCGAGAGGCATGATTTTTCTTCCACGAGAGGCATGGTTGTGCTTTCGCGAGAGGCACGGCCGTGCCTCCTCGGAAACGAAAAAAACACATTTTCTCTTCTTTTTTTCCTTCCGCGAGAGGCATGGTTGTGATTTCGCGAGAGGCATAGGCGTGGTCTTTTGGAAAGGGAAAAAAGCCATGCTTCCAGTTTGGTTTTTTATCTGATTTTTTCGTGAAAAAAAACTTTGTCAAAACCTATCAACATGGTATCTAGTTTTGAAGATCTCGATGCGAGGAATCCAACTGTGAAAACTGTTCGAGATTTGGACGCAGGGTTTAAGAGATAAAACATTTTGAAAAAATGAATCTACGAAAAAGGGGAAACTCCCAGGTTGCGACAGTTCGCCACTTGTCGCAACCTGCGAAGGTGGGAGTGATCTTTACAATGAATACTCCTTAACTAGTGATTTCGCAAATTAGGAGCTTTCCTATAGGCCGAGAGGAGAAACTATAGGAAAGCTCCTATTTGCCGCCTATATGCACGCTTAGTCGAAGCCAGGTATGAATTGACAGCCCGCTCTGCCCGCGAGTGATTTAATCACTTTTTATTGGTTTTCACCGAAAAATTAGGCTATCGTTTTTCAGGATTACAATAAAAAATCAATAACAATATATTTTTAGAAAATCTAAAATGTATTTTATGAATAGTTCAGTGCATATTCACAAAAAGTTCACAGTGTATTAAAAAATATTTAGTTTGTATTAAGAAATGTTCATCGTATTATTTAGGAAATTCAGTTGTATTTCAAAATGTTCACGTATACTAAAGATGTTTAGTATGAATTTGAAAAATGTTGATGGAATATTAGAAAAATACACCGTATATTGCAAAAAACATCTAATAACTTGTGAAAAAAGAAAAAAACAGAAAAACAAATGAACTTTTACAATTGGCAAATAGGATTCGGTCAACAATAGGATACCTGTTGCGTCCAAAAGACCCACCACAACTACACATCCCTCGAACAGACTAACATGTGAACCTCGAAGGGTGACTAACATGGAGGCGGTGCTTGAACACGTCCCTCGAAGGGTTACTCCTGAGATTAATGCAGTGTTGTGTGCGGATTATAAAGAAGAAGTCAAGACAACTCTATTTCAAATGTTCCCCACAAAATCCCCGAGACCCGATGGATTTCCAACACATTTTTATCAGCGGCACTAGGATGTGTGCGGGGAAGAGGTTACTAAGGCTGTTTTGAGGATTGTTAAAGGAGAGGAAAATGCGGAGTGCATAAATGACACTTTCCTGGTTTTGATTCCTAAGGTAATGACTCCAACTCTGTTAGCTCAATTTAGACCAATAAGCTTGTGCAATGTATTATACAAAATTTCCTCGAAGGTGATTGCAAATAGATTGAAGCAAATTTTGCCAAAAATTATATTAGAAGAGCAATCAGCTTTTGTTCCTGGAAGACTAATAACAGATAACATCATCACGGCTTATGAGTGTCTACACTTTATGAAAAGAAGTAAAGCCAAGAGTAATAGTCACTGTGCTCTAAAACTCGATATGATGAAGTCCTATGATAGGCTTGAGTGGAATTATTAGAGGCGGTGATGGATAAACTAGGTTTTGCTAGGTCTTGGATTAGTGTAATCATGAGCATGATCAAGTCAGTCTCTTTTGGGTACTTTTTAATGGAGAGAAGTTGGAACAATTTAAACCCACAAGGGGTATTCGGCAGGGAGATCCAATCTCCCCTTTTCTTTTCTTGATTGAAGCGAAGGGCATTTCATGCCTACTAAAATCCGTTCCCTAGTCGTCAGCATTTGTAGGAGTTCAGGTGGCACCGGCAGCTCCCGTTGTTAACCGCTTGCTCTTTGCCGATGATAGCCTGTTGCTTTTGAATGCAAGTACAGAAGGGGCAGCTATGGTTTCAAACCTGATGAATACCTATTGTTAATGCATCTGGACAGAGGGTGAACAATGATAAATCTTCAATATTCTTCAGTAAAGGGTGCCCTCAGGCAACCAAAGATCAGATAAAAAACACTCTCCAAGTTCATGATGAACAATTGACTGACGGGTATCTAGGAATGCCTATTGGAAATATGCCCTAGAGGCAATAATAAAAGGATTATTATTATATTTCCTTGTTCATGATAATTGTCTTTTATTCATGCTATAATTGTATTATCCGGAAATCGTAATACACGTGTGAATACTTAGACCACAACATGACCCTAGTGAGCCTCTAGTTGACTAGCTTGTTGATCAACAGATAGTCATGGTTTCCTGACTATGGACATTGGATGTCATTGATAACGGGATCACATCATTAGGAGAATGATGTGATGGACACGACCCAATCCTAAGCATAGCACAAAGATCGTGTAGTTCGTTTGCTGAAGCTTTTCCAATGTCAAGTATCTTTTCCTTAGACCATGAGATCGTGTAACTCCCGGATACCGTAGGAGTGCTTTGGGTGTACCAAACGTCACAACATAAATGGGTGACTATAAAGGTGCACTACAGGTATCTCTGAAAGTGTCTGTTGGGTTGACACGGATAGAGACTGGAATTCGTCACTCCGTATGACGGAGAGGTATCTCTGGGCCCACTCGGTAATGCATCATCATAATGAACTCAAAGTGACCAAGTGTCTGGTCACGGGATCATGCATTACGGTACAAGTAAAGTGACTTGCCGGTAACGAGATTGAACGAGGTATTGGGATACCGACGATCGAATCTTGGGCAAGTAACGTACCGATTGACAAAGGGAATTTTATACGGTGTTGCTTAAATCCTCGACATCGTGGTTCATCCGATGAGATCATCGAGGAGCATGTGAGAGCCAACATGGGTATCCAGATCCCGTTGTTGGTTATTGACCGGAGAGCCGTCTCGGTCATGTCTGCATGTCTCCCGAACCCGTAGGGTCTACACACTTAAGGTTAGGTGACGCTAGGGTTGTATGAATATGAGTATGCAGCAAACCGAAAGTTGTTCGGAGTCCCGGATGAGATCCCGGACGTCACAAGAAGTTCCGGAATGGTCCGGAGGTAAAGAATTATATACGGGAAGTCGAGTTTCGGCCATCGGGAAAGTTTCGGGGTCCATCGGTATTGTACCGGGACCACCGGAAGGGTCCCGGGGGTCCACCGGGTGGGGCCACCTATGCCGGAGGGGCCCATGGGCTGAAGTGGGAGGGGAACCAGCCCCTAGTGGGCTGGTGCGCCCCCCCTGGGCCCCCCTCTGCGCCTAGGGTTGGGAACCCTAGGGGAGGGGGCGCCTCCACTTGCCTTGGGGGGAACTCCACCCCCCTTGGCCGCCGCCCCCTTAGAGATCTCATCTATAGGGCCGCCCCCCCCCCCCCCCCCGGGGTCCCTATATAAAGAGGGGGGTGGGAGGGCCGCCGCACCCAACACCCTGGCGCCTCCCTCCCCTCCCTGCTACACCTCCTCCTCTCGCAGAAGCTCGGCGAAGCTTTGTCGGAACCCTGCTGCATCCACCACCACGCCGCCGTGCTGCTGGATCTTCATCAACCTCTCCTTCCCCCCTTGCTGGATCAAGAAGGAGGAGACGTCACGCTGACCGTACGTGTGTTGAACGCGGAGGTGCCGTCCGTTCGGCGCTAGGATCTCTGGTGATTTGGATCACGACGAGAACGACTCCCTCAACCCCGTTCTCTTGAATGCTTCCGCACGCGATCTACAAGGGTATGTAGATGCATCTCTCTCTCTCGTTGCTAGATGAACTCATAGATTGATCTTGGTGAACGTAGGAAAAATTTTATTTTATGCAACATTCCCCAACAGTGGCATCATGAGCTAGGTCTATGTGTAGTTCTCTATTGCACGAGTAGAACACAAATCTGTTGTGGGTGTAGATCTTGTCAACTTGCTTGCCACTACTAGTCTTATTTTGCTTCAGCGGTATTGTGGGATGAAGCGGCCCGGACCGACCTTACACGTACGCTTACGTGAGACAGGTTCCACCGACTGACATGCACTAGTTGCATAAGGTGGCTAGCGGGTGTCTGTCTCTCCCACTTTAGTTGGAGCAGATTCGATGAAAAGGGTCCTTATGAAGGGTAAATAGAAGTTGAAAAAATCACGTTGTGGTTATTCATAGGTAAGAAAACGTTCTTTCTAGAACCCAATTGGAGCCACGTAAAAGATGCAACAACAATTAGAGGACGTCTAACTTGTTTTTGCAGCAATTGCTATGTGATGTGATATGGCCAAAAGTTGTGATGAATGATGAATGATATATTGTGATGTATGAGATCATGTTCTTGTAATAGGAATCACGACTTGCATGTCGATGAGTATGACAACCGGCAGGAGCCATAGGAGTTGTCTTAATTATTGTATGACCTGCGTGTCAATGATTTAACGCCATGTAATTACTTTACTTTATTGCTAAACCGTTAGCCATAGTAGTAGAAGTAATAGTTGGCGAGCAACTTCATGGAGACACGATGATGGATGGAGATCATGATGATGGAGATCATGGTGTCATGCCGGTGACGAAGATGATCATGGAGCCCCGAAGATGGAGATCAAAGGAGCTATATGATATTGGCCATATCATGTCACTACTATATAATTGCATGTGATGTTTATTATGTTTATGCATCTTGTTTACTTAGAACGACGGTAGTAAATAAGATGATCCCTTATAATAATTTCAAGAAAGTGTTCCCCCTAACTGTGCGCCGTTGCTAAAGTTCGTCGTTTCGAAGCACCACGTGATGATCGGGTGTGATAGATTCTTACGTTCACATACAACGGGTGTAAGACAGTTTTACACATGCAAAAACACTTAGGGTTAACTTGACGAGCCTAGCATGTACAGACATGGCCTCGGAACACAGAGACCGAAAGGTCGAACATGAGTCGTATGGAAGATACGATCAACATGGAGATGTTCACCGATGATGACTAGTCCGTCTCACGTGATGATCGGACACGGCCTAGTCGACTCGGATCATGTAACACTTAGATGACTAGAGGGATGTCAAATCTGAGTGGGAGTTCATTAAATAATTTGATTAGATGAACTTAATTATCATGAACTTAGTCTAAAATCTTTGCAAAATATGTCTTGTAGATCAAATGGCCAACGCTCATGTCAACATGAACTTCAATGCATTCCTAGAGAAAACCAAGCTGAAAGATGATGGCAGCAACTATACGGACTGGGTCCGGAACCTGAGGATCATCCTCATAGCTGCCAAGAAAGCATATGTCCTAGAAGGACCGCTAGGTGAAGCACCCATCCCAGAGAACCAAGACGTTATGAACGCTTGGCAGTCATGTTCTGATGATTACTCCCTCGTTCAGTGCGGCATGCTTTACAGCTTATAACCGGGGCTCCAAAAGCATTTTGAGCAACATGGAGCATATGAGATGTCCGAGGAGCTGAAAATGGTTTTCCAAGCTCATGCCCGGGTCGAGAGATATGAGGTCTCCGACAAGTTCTATAGTTGTAAGATGGAGGAAAACAGTTCTGTCAGTGAGCACATACTCAAAATGTCTGGGTTGCACAACCGCCTGTCCCAGCTGGACATTAACCTCCCGGACGAGGCGGTCATTGACAGAATCCTTCAGTCGCCCCCACCGAGCTACAAGAGCTTTGTGATGAACTACAATATGCAGGGGATGGTGAAAACTATTCCTGAAGTATTTTCAATGCTGAAGTCAGCAGAGGTTGAAATCAAGAAAGAACATCAAGTGTTGATGGTCAATAAAACCACTAAGTTCAAGAAGGGAAAGGGTAAGAAGAACTTCAAGAAGGACGGCAAAGATGTTGCCGCGCCCGGTAAGCAAGTTGCCGGGAAGAAGTCAAAGAATGGACCCGAGCCTGAGACTGAGTGCTTTTATTGCAAAGGGAAGGGTCACTGGAAGCGGAACTGCCCCAAATACTTAGCGGACAAGAAGGTCGGCAACACTAAAGGTATATTTGATATACATGTAATTGATGTGTACCTTACCAGTACTCGTAGTAACTCCTGGGTATTTGATACCGGTGTCGTTGCTCACATTTGTAACTCACAGCATGAGCTGAGGAATAAGCGGAGACTGGCGAAGGACGAGGTGACGATGCGCGTTGGGAATGGTTCCAAGGTCGATGTGTCGCCGTCGGCACGCTACCTCTACATTTACCTACGGGATTAGTTTTAAACCTCAATAATTGTTATTTAGTGCCGAGTTTGAGCATGAACATTGTATCTGGATCTCGTTTAATGCGAGATGGCTACTCATTTAAATCCGAGAATAATGGTTGTTCTATTTATATGAGAGATATGTTTTATGGTCATGCCCCGATGGTCAATGGTTTATTCTTAATGAATCTCGAACGTAATGTTACACATATTCATAGTGTGAATACCAAAAGATGTAAAGTTGATAACGATAGTCCCACATACTTGTGGCACTGCCGCCTTGGTCACATTGGTGTCAAGCGCATGAAGAAGCTCCATGCTGATGGACTTTTAGAGTCTCTCGATTATGAATCATTTGACACATGCGAACCATGCCTCATGGGCAAAATGACCAAGACTCCATTCTCCGAAACAATGGAGCAAGCAACCAACTTATTAGAAATCATACATACTGATGTATGTGGTCCGATGAGCGTTGAGGCTCGCGGAGGATATCGTTATGTTCTCACTCTCACTGATGACTTAAGTAGATATGGGTATGTCTACTTGATGAAACACAAGTCTGAGACCTTTGAAAAGTTCAAGGAATTTCAGAATGAAGTAGAGAATCAACGTGATCGAAAAATAAAGTTCTTACGATCAGATCGTGGAGGAGAATATTTAAGTCACGAATTTGGTACACACTTAAGAAAATGTGGAATCGTTTCACAACTCACGCCGCCTGGAACACCTCAACGTAACGGTGTGTCCGAACGTCGTAATCGCACTCTATTGGATATGGTGCGATCTATGATGTCTCTTACCGATTTACCGCTATCATTTTGGGGATACGCTCTAGAGACAGCTACATTCACTTTAAATAGGGCTCCGTCTAAATCCGTTGAGACGACACCGTATGAATTATGGTTTGAGAAGAAACCTAAGCTGTCGTTTCTAAAAGTTTGGGGATGCGATGCTTATGTCAAGAAACTTCAACCTGAAAAGCTCGAACCCAAGTCGGAAAAATGCGTCTTCATAGGATACCCTAAGGAAACCATTGGGTATACCTTCTACCTTAGATCCGAAGGCAAGATCTTTGTTGCCAAGAACGGATCCTTTCTGGAAAAAGAGTTTCTCTCGAAAGGAGTAAGTGGGAGGAAAGTAGAACTCGATGAAGTACTACCTCTTGAACCGGAAAGTAGTGCAGCTCAGGAAAATGTTCCTGTGGTGCCTACACCGACTGGAGAGGAAATTAATGATGATGATCAAGGTACTTCGGATCAAGTTGCTACTGAACTTCGTAGGTCCACAAGGACACGTTCCACACCAGAGTGGTATGGCAACCCTGTCCTGGAAATCATGTTGTTAGACAACGGTGAACCTTCGAACTATGAAGAAGCGATGGCGGGCCCAGATTCCAACAAATGGCTTGAAGCCATGCAATCCGAGATAGAATCCATGTATGAAAACAAAGTATGGACTTTGACAGACTTGCCCGATGATCGGCGAGCGATAGAAAACAAATGGATCTTTAAGAAGAAGACGGACGCGGATGGTAATGTTACCATCTATAAAGCTCGACTTGTCGCTAAGGGTTATCGGCAAGTTCAAGGGGTTGACTACGATGAGACTTTCTCTCCCGTAGCGAAGCTGAAGTCCGTCCGAATCATGTTAGCAATTGCCGCATACTATGATTATGAGATATGGCAGATGGACGTCAAAACGGCATTCCTTAACGGCTATCTTAAGGAAGAACTGTATATGATGCAGCCGGAAGGTTTTGTCGATCCTAAGAATGCTAACAAGGTATGCAAGCTCCAGCGATCCATTTATGGGCTGGTGCAAGCATCTCGGAGTTGGAACATTCGCTTTGATGAGATGATCAAAGCGTTTGGGTTTATGCAGACTTATGGAGAAGCCTGCGTTTACAAGAAAGTGAGTGGGAGCTCTGTAGCATTTCTCATATTATATGTAGATGACATACTTTTGATGGGAAATGATATAGAACTTTTGGACAGCATTAAGGCCTACTTGAATAAGTGTTTTTCAATGAAGGACCTTGGAGAAGCTGCTTACATATTAGGCATCAAGATCTATAGGGATAGATCGAGACGCCTCATAGGTCTTTCACAAAGCACATACCTTGATAAGATATTGAAGAAGTTCAAAATGGATCAGTCCAAGAAAGGGTTCTTGCCTGTATTGCAAGGTGTGAGATTGAGCTCGGCTCAATGCCCGACCACGGCAAAAGATAAAGAAGAGATGAGTGTCATCCCCTATGCCTCAGCCATAGGATCTATTATGTATGCCATGCTGTGTACCAGACCTGATGTAAACCTTGCCGTAAGTTTGGTAGGAAGGTACCAAAGTAATCCCGGCAAGGAACACTGGACAGCGGTCAAGAATATCCTTAAGTACCTGAAAAGGACAAAGGACATGTTTCTCGTTTATGGAGGTGACGAAGAGCTCGTCGTAAAGGGTTACGTCGACGCTAGCTTCGACACAGATCTGGATGACTCTAAGTCACAAACCGGATACGTGTATATGTTGAATCGTGGAGCAGTAAGCTGGTGCAGTTGCAAGCAGAGCGTCGTGGCGGGATCTACATGTGAAGCGGAGTACATGGCAGCCTCGGAGGCAGCGCATGAAGCAATATGGATGAAGGAGTTCATCACCGACCTAGGAGTCATACCCAATGCGTCGGGGCCAATCACTCTCTTCTGTGACAACACTGGAGCTATTGCCCTTGCCAAGGAGCCCAGGTTTCACAAGAAGACCAGGCACATCAAGCGTCGTTTCAACTCCATCCGTGAAAATGTTCAAGATGGAGACATAGATATTTGCAAAGTACATACGGATCTGAATGTCGCAGATCCATTGACTAAACCTCTTCCGCGAGCAAAACATGATCAACACCAGAACTCTATGGGTGTTCGATTCATCACAATGTAACTAGATTATTGACTCTAGTGCAAGTGGGAGACTGTTGGAAATATGCCCTAGAGGCAATAATAAAAGGATTATTATTATATTTCCTTGTTCATGATAATTGTCTTTTATTCATGCTATAATTGTATTATCCGGAAATCGTAATACACGTGTGAATACTTAGACCACAACATGTCCCTAGTGAGCCTCTAGTTGACTAGCTCGTTGATCAACAGATAGTCATGGTTTCCTGACTATGGACATTGGATGTCATTGATAACGGGATCACATCATTAGGAGAATGATGTGATGGACAAGACCCAATCCTAAGCATAGCACAAAGATCGTGTAGTTCGTTTGCTAGAGCTTTTCCAATGTCAAGTATCTTTTCCTTAGACCATGAGATCGTGTAACTCCCGGATACCGTAGGAGTGCTTTGGGTGTACCAAACGTCACAACGTAACTGGGTGACTATAAAGGTGCACTACAGGTATCTCCGAAAGTGTCTGTTGGGTTGACACGGATCGAGACTGGGATTTGTCACTCCGTATGACGGAGAGGTATCTCTGGGCCCACTCGGTAATGCATCATCATAATGAGCTCAAAGTGACCAAGTGTCTGGTCACGGGATCATGCATTACGGTACGAGTAAAGTGACTTGCCGGTAACGAGATTGAACGAGGTATTGGGATACCGACGATCGAATCTCGGGCAAGTAACGTACCGATTGACAAAGGGAATTGTATACGGGGTTGCTTAAATCCTCGACATCGTGGTTCATCCGATGAGATCATCGAGGAGCATGTGGGAGCCAACATGGGTATCCAGATCCCGCTGTTGGTTATTGACCGGAGAGCCGTCTCGGTCATGTCTGCATGTCTCCCGAACCCGTAGGGTCTACACACTTAAGGTTCGGTGACGCTAGGGTTGTATGAATATGAGTATGCAGCAAACCGAAAGTTGTTCGGAGTCCCGGATGAGATCCCGGACGTCACGAGGAGTCCCGGAATGGTCCGGAGGTAAAGAATTATATATGGGAAGTCGAGTTTCGGCCATCGGGAAAGTTTCGGGGTCCACCGGTATTGTACCGGGACCACCGGAAGGGTCCCGGGGGTCCACCGGGTGGGGCCACCTATCCCGGAGGGCCCCATGGGCTGAAGTGGGAGGGGAACCAGCCCCTAGTGGGCTGGTGCGCCCCTCTGGGGCCCCCTCTGCGCCTAGGGTTGGGAACCCTAGGGGAGGGGGCGCCTCCACTTGCCTTGGGGGGCACTCCAGCCCCCTTGGCTGCCCCCCTAGAGATCTCATCTCTAGGGCCGGCGCCCCCCCTGGGGTCCCTATATAAAGAGGGGGTGGGAGGGCAGCCGCACCCAACACCCTGGCGCCTCCCTCCCCTCCCTGCTACACCTCCTCCTCTCGCAGAAGCTCGGCGAAGCTCTGCCGGAACCCTGCTGCATCCACCACCACACCGTCGTGCTACTGGATCTTCATCAACCTCTCCTTCCCCCCTTGCTGGATCAAGAAGGAGGAGACGTCACGCTGACCGTACGTGTGTTGAACGCGGAGGTGCCGTCCGTTCGGCGCTAGGATCTCCGGTGATTTGGATCACGACGAGAACGACTCCCTCAACCCCGTTCTCTTGAACGCTTCCGCACGCGATCTACAAGGGTATGTAGATGCATCTCTCTCTCTCATTGCTAGATGAACTCATAGATTGATCTTGGTGAACGTAGGAAATTTTTTATTTTATGCAACGTTCCCCAACAATGCCTACCGAGGTGGGTCACTTGAGGAATGGTACGTTCAAATATCTGAGGGACCGGGTTTGGGAAAAGATCAAGGGATGGATGGAGAAGTTACTTTCTTATGCAGGGAAAGGGGTACTAATAAAGGCGGTTCCTCAAGCGATTCCTATATATTCAATGTCATGTTTCAGGCTACCCAAAGGCATATGTGGGAGTATCACATCATTAATCCGGCAATTCTGGTGGGGGAGCAAGATGGGGAAAAGGAAGCTCTGTTGGATATCATGGGATGTGTGCACCAAACCGAAGTATTTTGGAGGCCTCGGTTTTCGAGACATTGAGCTTTTCGACTTGTCGCTCTTGGCTAGGCAAGCGTGGCGATTGATTCAAGCTCCGATGACGTTGAGCTTGAGAGTTTTGAAAGCCAAATACTTCCCAAATGTATCTCTTCTAGAAGCGGAACTGGGACACAATCCCTCTCAAATTTGGAGAGCGATTTTAGATGGAAGAGATGCTCTATTGGGGGGTCTTATAAAGAGAATTGGGACGGGAGAAGAAACAAAAATATGGGAACAAAATTGGATCCCTCGAAATGGAATGAGGAGACCAATTGTGTCGCTGATTAATGATAAACCTCATTTAGTCTCGGAACTAATCGATAGATCTTCTGCTAGTTGGCGAGAAGAAAAGGTGCGGACTGTTTTTCTCCCTGCTGATGCTAATATAATTCTCAGAATACAATTGTGTACCAGGCATGTGCGGGACTTTTGGGCATGGGGGGAGGACGACAAAGGTGAGTTTTCAATAGCTTCAGTTTACAGATTTTTGCTGAAGACCAAACTGCAGCAGGAGGCACTCCTGGAGCAAGCCGGCGGCCGGTCAAACATGACGGCAGAGGAGAAGGCATGGACGTCTTTGTGGAGTTTGAAAGTGCCTTCCAAGCAAAAGATTTTCTTATGGAGGTTGTGCCACGAGTCTCTTCCAACGTCGGATGTTTTACAACACCGTGATATGACCACAACACGGATCTGCACCCTTTGTTCTGCACCTGACACATGGAAACATGCTCTAATAGACTGTGCAACGGCAAGAAGTGTGTGGTCTTTATCTTCTGGAGAGACAGTGGATTGCATGTATGATAACCTGACGATGAACGCGAAGAATTGGGTCTTCACATTGCATGACAAGCTGGAGCATGAAGAATTCACCCGCATGGTGGTGACGCTGTGGGCGATTTGGTGAGCTAGGTGAAAAGTGATCCATGAAGACATTTATCAAACTCCTTTTGCCACACATTCTTTTATCAACTTTTTTCAGAATGATCTTGAGTTCATAGAGAAGAAGGCGATGAAGTTGATCAGGGTCCTGTTACTCGGCCATCGAGGTGGCTTCCACCACCAGAAGAACTGACCAAAATAAATGCAGATGCAGTAGTAGGAAGAGCAGGTGATCATGGAGCTTTTTTGGGAGCTTCAGCAATCAAGCTCAGGTTTATTTCAGATCCGACCACATTGGAAGCTCTAGCAGTTCGTGAAGGACAAGCAATTGCAGAAGACTTATGTGTCAACCAAATTCATATTGCAACGGATTGCAAGACAGTGGTGAACGACATCAAGCAGAATTCAGCGACGAGATATGGGGCCATAGTATATGAAATAATAGAATGCTCACGGGGGTTTTCAGTTTGTAATGTCGTTCACGAATTTAGGAGCTCGAATTTAGGAGCTCGAATTTCGAGGCTCACAACCTCGCTAAGCATGTTTTAACTCTAGATTTTGGCAGGCATGTGTGGTTAGGCCAACCCAGGGAGTTGCTATTTTTACCTGTAAAGATTTCAGACTTTTGAATAAAGCTTGGCGAGGGTGTCTCAAAAAAAAAGGTACACGCCCCTTCTTGGCCAGCGCACTACAGCCGCTGCGAATGCATCAAATGACGAACTATATGTAGACGGTTAATAATAGAGAAATGGAACTGTAGCTACCCGGTTTATTATATGAACTTTCTTTTATCACGCATTTTTCAACAAGGATTATCTATTGAAAACACGAAAAGTTATAGAATTCTCTGATATATTTTTTGGTAACATGAACGTTTGCTGAAATTCCGAACGATTTCAGAAACATTAACATTCGCTGAAAAATTCCTTTTTATGGAAACTGAACTTTTTTGAATTTGTGTATGGGAACATTTTTTAATTCTTCAAAAAATAAGAAATTCAGACCATTTCTTAATACTCAATATTTTCCAAATTTGTGAAATGTATTTGAAATGTGAACACTTTATTAAATTATAAATAATTTTGTTGAAACCCAAACCTCTTTGAAAATTTGTGATATTTTTAAAACATGAACCTTGTTTCAAATTAGCAAACATTTTTGGAAATTCAGAACTTTTTGTCAAATCTAGAAAATTTTGTTAAAAACTGCAAGAAAAAACCTAATTATTAAATAAATACTGTAAAAAAATTTGTAAAAAAAATTGTGTAGCATTTTCTCAAAATTTTCAATTTAAAAAGAAATAGGAAAAAAATGGTAACTTTTAGAAGAAAACTATAGAAAAACCTAGTCCATGAATCTTCTAGAAGGTTCTGAAAACCACCGGAAAGCTTCCAAAAACCTGGTAACTGTTTTGTATCTTCAAATGGGCCGGCCCAACACAATACGATCTGTCGCGAGCATTCAGCGAAACAACGACAATCTGCCATAGAATGCGGCAAATAGGAATTCGCAACTTCACCGCTAAGCACAACGAGTCCTCCTATGTGACACTTAGTATCGAGCGTGCACATGTGCGGCACTAGGCCAGCCCTGTCGGGTCTCACACAAAGTCACAGAGCCTAGCAAACCTTCTTTTCTAGCCATTTTTAGGTTTTTTAAATGGTATTTTGCTTTTCATAAAGAAAAACACGGCACTTTGATCAAATTGTCATTTTTTAAATGAAAGACATTTTTTTAAACAACATAAACATTTGGTGTGGGTTTTTGGAACTTGGGTCTAGGCCCACCTGATTAGTCAGTTGAAAAATATTAAAAATATGTGATTTAAAAAAAAACATTCTCTAGTACATTACTCATCTTTGATCTTTCAGGATAAAATGACTGCTATGGTATTGTAGGCAAAAAAACTTTTGCAAGTACAAATTGTGTGAATAGTTAGCTTAATATAGTATTGGTTTTGTTTTCATTTGTTCAAAATACCATGAAGTCATTTTGCTGCGAAACTTTACACACGAGTAATAGACTAAACAATGCTTTCTCCAAAAAAGATTCACTTTTTAAACCATTTTTTGTTCGGGTTCGCCTAGACCCAGGTTCTGTTGTATAATTTCCATAGAAATTTCTTAAAATGTGTTGGACTATTTCAAATTAAGTGGGCATTTTAAGAAAATCAAATAATATTTAAACACTTTCAAATTTACATGAGACACTTTTATGAAACTTTGTGAATTCTTTATTGAAACCGTATGATTTTTAAAAGAAACAACATATAGATTTCTAAACAAATACCTGATTTATCAACGAGGTAATATCATATTGAAAATTGTTCACTCTGTATTTAAAAAAAAATGTTCATTGTTTATTTGGCGGCGGGGGCTGTGGGGTTGGGGATTGTATGCACTCAAGAAAATAAATTTGTACTAAAATATAAAATAAAAAGCAAAAATCATAATATAAAAAGAAAATAAAATTCCATGCAAAAAACGAAAGAACCGAACAGATACCTTCATAATCTTGTTTAATCCGTGAAAACAAATAACAAATAAAAAAAATTAAAACCATCAAAAAGGACGCAGCTAAAAGCCCGCAAACGCACCTAGCCCAGGAGATGCGCGCATGGGCTTGTATACCCTTATTATTTCATGCAATGAGTGTGAGTTAGGATTTTCCGAGCACAAACACTCGAGTGCGCTCACGAACAGCATAAAGTTGGTAGGTTTTCTTCGGCTCACGTGAGCTCAAGGCGAATCATGTTATCGTTTTATTTTTTGCGAGTGATTATCAGTACCAGTTTGACTGAAATGGAATTGGGAGCTAATACTACAAAAATCCTTACATTTGTCGCCCGTACCCTTTCGTCTCACACGAGGCACACAATAGGCGACCAGTGTTCCCTGCCTCCCGTTGGCGGCACCGTCGGTCTACTTCCTCTCCATTGGCCTTAGGGTTACGGAGACGCAGTGGACCTCGGCCTTTGCTAGCAGGAAGACTCACTACTAGGGAAAAGCCTATAACCAGCAGCGCTCCCTAAAATACCACGCTAGCAGCATCGCGTGTTAGGAAAACGCACTGCTGACAGGAAAATAGCAGTAGCGCGTCCACTGCAAACCGCGCTGCTGCTATAATTGCCATGACCTCGCCCCCCCCCCCCCCCCCCCCCCGCTAGTTATAGCAGTAGCGCACTTTATTTAACAGCGCTACTGCTATAGAAGTTAGCAGCAGCGCACTTATGGAAAAACCGCCACTGCTAAGATCAGCCCACAAGTTTAGTCCCACCTCGCTCCGTGAACAGGGTGTTTACCACCTTAAATATGTTATTTCTGAAACTACCACAACGAGTTGGTCTTCACTGAACTCTATGTGTAAAATTTGTGGCTGCAATATGAGTCATCTCTGGTTCCTACCGGATAGGACTCATATTGACAATTCAGATTGTACACAAAAAGATCATTGATGGCCAATATATTTTTGCATTGACATATTTTTTGTATAGTTACACTTAGCAGTAGCGGTTTATGTGCAACGCGCTACTGCTATTCTGATTATCTGTAGCGCGTTTCGGCAAACGCGCTGCAACTATCCCTACCTTATCCTCACGCATACGACCGGCGCCCTCACTCACACTCTCACTCTCGCCCCCCGTGCCGATAACCGTCGTCGTGCGTCGCCGACGCCGCCGCCGCCTTCGTCCGTCCGCCGCCGAGGTACTCCCCTCCTTCCGTCCCTCCTCCCTCCTCCGCCGCCGCCCTCCTCCCTCCGCCTGTGGCCGCCCTCTCCCTCCTCCACCGGCAGCCCTCCTCCCACCGCCCTCGACCTCGCCGCCCCTAGCTACCTCTCCGTCGCCCCCACCCCCTGCCACTAGTTAGTACTAGATTTAGTAGTTGTAGATGTTAATTTAGGGTTCATAGCTAGTACTAGATGTTAATTTAGTTAGTACTAGATTTTTGGTAGTAGTAGATGTTAATTTAGGGTTCATAACTAGTTTAGTAAGTAAATTAATAAACTAGTTGAAGTAGTTGAATTAATAGAACTAATGTATTTTTAGTAAGATAATTAATATAACTAGTTGAACTACTTTATTTTTAGAAAGAACTAGTTTTTTTCTATTTATAGTAAGTTTATATTTAGTAAGAACTAGTTGAATTAATAAAACTAGTTGAACATGTCATATTTGTTGTTATTTTTTAGTTTAAGTAATTATTCGGGATGTATTAGTGATAACTTATATGGTTTCAGGTGACCACCGTCGTCCCCGTCATCGACCCCCTCCGACATCCCCGCCGTCGTCCCCGTCACCGACCCACTCCGACATCCCCGCCGTCGTCCCATTCACCGACCCCCTCCGACATCAAGGTGAGACCAGCCAAATATCCTTGTATATCTTGTGTTGTTGCTCAAATAGGATATGTGGTTGCCCAAGTGATCCTTTATGTTCAGTTTACATCTCCGAGTGGCCTATGTTTTGCCGGAGTGTTGATTAATTTCCGTTCCGGTAAATTTCAGGCACTCGATATGTCCTTTTTTAGCAAAGGTCATGCCGGATTTTTTCGTGAATTCTGGCATGACTTGTGCTAGAATATGTACAAGTTTAATCTTTGAATTATGAACGTAGGAAATGTCATACACGAACGACGACAGTCTCCCAGGGGAGTGTAGCTGGTGCCACGACGATCGAGGTATATGTGACAGGTTCGTTTGGCTGGACGAAGATCGGCGCTTCAGCATTAAGCTCGAGGAGACCTTCGATTGTGAAATGGTACGCAACAACGACAAGTGTTTTTTCGTAATTAAGCATGACTACAACTATTTCAACATCTAATTTTCATATTTTACAATTCGACTAGCTTATCCCATGCCATGCAAGACGCTATGTCTTGGAGATGATGGGTTTTGAAGACCATGAAAATTTTGAAACAAAGAAAATACACCTAAGGACCCATCATGATATGGATTTTGAAGTAAATCTGTGCAATGCTCAGAGCGTAACCCATTTTGGTTGCCAAAATTGGGAAGCACTTTGCAAAATGTATGGTTTTTATGATGGTATGATTGTCACCATGGATCTTGGTGATCCTGACATCGAGCAAGACAATATGGACATTTGGGTCCTTGTTGATACGCTTCCGATTGTACCGCTATGTGAGTTTCTCAAACATAGTTATTAACTAATTTATATTGTTTATTTCAAAATAGTTGATAGCTTATTTTCATTGACAGCTTATTTTGATTCTTCAAAGACTGTGTGGAAGATGGTAGATAAAACCCACTACACCGATGGCACCGAGTTAATGTATAAGGAGAAAAATCATCTGATCGCATTTTGTACTCTTCTTGAGAATTACAATAACTATTATCGAACTCCTCCAAATTATGGTGAATACGTGCCACTAGTGCATGTGTTGAACCACGGTAACTTCTCTGGAGATACCCTGGTAAGATTTTTTTACTATTACGACATCCGTGCATCTTTTGCATACTTCTAAAACTAGTACATTATTGCTAACTACGAAGTTATTATTATGTTTTTCAACAGAAACTCCCGATGGATTATGTGCCTCATCTGATGTCTCTGCATGGTCGTCTCTCAGTTCTGAACATACTGCCAGGTAAATCTACGGAGCTCACCTATGCATATCGGATTTCTAAAACCCTTGAACACGTTCATCAAAGAATGGAAGAAATGTATGGACATTCGCAAGGAGGTTCTTGGAAGTAACATTCAGCGAAAGGCAAGAATTGAAGACAGGCTAATCTCCATTCTCCATAATGGAGAGTCAGGGGCTATCTTGTTTTTTGCTATTTTACCTTAAAAATGTAGTAGGTCTTAATCGAATGTAATAGGTCCTATGAGGTACAATATGTTTATTATGTGGTAATGTGTTAGAGTTGATAATGATGATCTTGAGGAGGTGTTATGTGATGTCAATGATGAAAACGATGATCTTGAGGAGGTGTTATATGACAATGATGTATTACGATGATAAGTTGTTAATGATATCATGATGATGATGATATTATTATATCACTGGGTGAAAGAACTGCGGATTAGTTTCAAGTGGATGGACATCCACTTGAAACTAGTCCACGGTTCTTTCACCCCATGATGTAATAACTCATTATTATGTGAAAACAATCTCTAAATTCCTGTTGTATGAAAACTTGTGTAAAGGTGTATGAATACAACATGAAATAAAAAAGAAATAAAATACTAAATAATAGTAGTAGCGCGGGAGAGGAGAAGCGCTAATACTAATTACCAGTAGCGCTGTTCTAAACGAGCGCTGCTACTAAGTCAATTTATCAGTAGCGTAGGTCGAGGCGCGCTATTACTAAGCATTAGCTGTAGCGCCTTATCAGTAGCGCTCCTGCCCGCGCTACTGATATGCCTAAAACCCGCGCTGTTGCTAGCCTTTTCCCTAGTAGTGACTCCTGCTTCGTTTTCAAGTATTTTTTTAGTTTGCTTAGGGTTTATGTTTTATTTAGGAAGACAAGATGGCGATGAGGGTTCACTAAAGATGGAATAAGATTATATCTGGCTAGTCTTCGTCTTAAAAGTGCATCTAGCATCAACGGTCATCGGAGGGCGCGTGGAGAAGTGTCTCCGACGGACCATGCACAAACCTTCTATTTGTGGTTGTAGTGACAGTTAGAGATAACACGCTAAATTTGCCTACAATATAAGCGTCGTGTGTGGTAGGAGAGACGGACGAGCCGCGAGCCGTCGCATCATGCGTCTCCGTCGAGGTACGACGGTCGCTCACCGGTTCAACTCGGCCATCATCGTGCGTGTGGGTTTCAACGGCCGTCCATCCTCACTCAAGTCAACGTCGCAGCATTTGGACCTGGCAAGCTGCTCCAGCTGAAGATAGTTAATGCTTGACGCCTACCGCCGGTCTCCGGCGTCGCTGTCGGCGAAAAACCGGTGGCCAATCATCCGAGCTCGTCCTCGCCGGGTGTAGTAGTAGTCACCGGTGAGGTTAGCTTGCCGGATGGGTGTTAAGCTTGTTGGGTCGACCACGCAACGCGCCATGGCTGTGCCTTCTCGAAGCGCGTGACGTGATGTATGCCTACGGATGGTCATGAAATTTGAACGACCGAACGCGACCAATGATTTGTTGTACGACGAGCCATCTTAGATCAGTTACCATGTCGTGATCTCTCCCCTGCTGATTGTTGGTGAGTTGCGTGGCTGATCGTGGGACGAGTCGGCGTTGGTGGTGGTGTCCGTATGGTGCTGGACAAGACAGGACAACGTGTTTTCGTAACCAAATTGTGGAGCGTGATGCGCACGTCGGGCGTGCGGTCTCTGCAGGTGCAACAGCTCTGAGGGTGCTGGTCTCCCAACCTTCCGGTGTTTCTGTCGTATTAGTGCAGCTTAACTTATTGTCATTGCACGAGTGGAATTTATTAGAAAGTAAGACTTGAGCCGCACTTCAGCTTAACGTTTGTTGACGAGGAATTCGTTTCTTTCTCAACTGCTGTGTTCAGCATACGTGCGGAAAACCTGGGAGCCATTGGGTGCATAATTGACGCAAGTAAAGCTGTTGTTGTTTTCTCGACAAATCAACTGCAATTCTGCTAAAAAAAATCAACTGCAATTGAATTCTGCCGGGAGGCAGCTAACTTTACCAAATGACACAGGAAATGGCTGACGAACCTACAACGGGCTATTCCATATGATTTGTTGTCTCATCTTCATGGTCACTAGATCGTTGATGCAACGCTTTGCCGCGACCGTTTATAAAAACTTCATAAATGTTTGTGAAATTTAGATGGTACAAACATGAGAAAAATGAATTGCAATGCCTTAGTATAGACTGGACATATCTGATCAACAAATTAGCTTCGTCAAAACTAGTAGTACTACGTAACTGCATAAATTGACATGTACATATTCAGGAAGGAACAAAGATGATTTATATTTAGAATTAAGTTAGCAAACGGGTATCTAGAAATGGCATGTCACGACAAACTTGTGTATCCTGCTCAATGAAAAAACACACAGGGGTTTGGGGCTTGTTTTTGGCATGGTTGGAGGCTTAGACCAACACGATTACCTGACAAATATAGATGAAATCAGTCACATAAAACGATCAATTATTGGTTTGAGTATGCAGATCTGATTAGAAATTCCAAACGGTTTCACCAAAAATAGAAATTTGGTTCATCTAAAGAGTGAATGCATATACAGATGTGTTATTGGTAGCCTATACAATTTAGAAACAAAGTTATAAATGATTGTATCTTCGTAAGCGTAGCAGCCTATTAATCGAAGTAGGCATAACTACGAGGCTATGACTTCCCGGGTCCAAAAACTTCTGTATTGATCGAGGGCACCAAGTATATATACTCCACCTACTTAAGGCTAGTTTTATGTTACTTTGTGCAATAGATAATCATCTTTTTTTGTGTACCAGGTTTGAAGCTTGCACATCTTCTTTAAGAGCATCTCCAACAGTCGCCCAACGCGCGCCACTCGTGGCGTGCCCATCGCCAGGTTTAGTGTGGCGCGCAACGCTGGCTCCAGCAGCCGCGCTAAAATGCAGTGCGCGTGCGCAGCTCCAGGAGCGCGCTAAAATGCACAGCGCGCGAGCAGCCGGCGCATGTCATTTGTTACATTTTGGATACAAAATAAATTTCACACTTCACAAAACAAAGACATGGCATATAATTTAAATCACAAACAAGTTGATGACCAAAAGTTCATGCCCACAACATCATCCAACCAAGTTCAAAATGCAAACCAAGTTCATGACACAAACGAAAGGCACAAGAATCAAGCCTCGTCCTCGTCTTCATCCTCATCTTCCTCCGATTCATCCGACTCCTCCAAAGACGATTCTTCCTCCTCCTCTTCATTGCCGCGCGTCGCATCCTCATCACGTGAAGCTCGGAAGGTGTTGGCAAGATCTTCAACGGCATCTTCATGAAAATGTGGCACACCGGTGCCTGGAGGTGCACCCATGCCTCCAATGAGAGACGCAAAACTCATGCCACACATGCCAGCCATGCCGCCCGGAGGTGCTCCGAAGCCACCCATGCCTCCCATGGTCTCCATGGTAGCTCCAAAACCACCCATGGCACCCATGCCGCCCATACTAGCTCCAAAGACACCCATGCTGCCAAGGCCACCCATGCCTCCCATGCCGCCAAGGCCACCGCCACCCATGCCGCCAAGGCCACCACCACCCATTGTTGGGGAACGCGGTAATTTCAAAAAAAATCCTACGATCGCGCAAGATCTATCTAGGTGATGCATAGCAACGAGAGGGGAGAGTGTGTCCACGTACCCTCGCAGACAGAAAGCGGAAGCATCTAGTAACGCGGTTGATGTAGTCGAACGTCTTCATGATCCAACCGATCCAAGTACCGAACGTACGGCACCTCTGTGTTCTGCACATGTTTAGCATGATGACGTCCCTCGAGCTCTTGATCCAGTTGAGGCCGAGGGAGAGTTCCGTCAGCACGACGGTGTGGCGACGGTGTCGATGATGTTACCGACGCAGGGCTTCGCCTAAGCACTACAACGATATGTCTGAGGTGTTAAACTGTGGAGGGTGGCACCGCACACGGCTAAGAGAACAACTGTTGTGCCTTGGGGTGCCCCCTGCCCCTGTATATAAAGGAGGAAGGAGGAGGAGGCCGACCAAGGAGGGGCGCCCCTATAGGGGGAGTCCAACTAGGATTCCCAATCCTAGTTGGAGTCCCCTTCCTATTCCAAGAAGGGGGAGAGGGAAAGAGGTGGAGGAGAAAGAGGAAACGGGGGTTGCGCCCCCTCCCCTAGTCCAATTCGGTTTGGGCTTAGGGGGGGGGCGCCTCCATCGGGAGCTCCTAGTCAGCGCCTTCAGCGCCAACTAGGAGTTTCGGCGCCCACGCAGACGCGCTCTTGGGCCGGCCCAATACGGGGGCGTGCGCAAAAGGAAATTAAAAGCAAAAAACTAGCGCTGTTGAAGCATTCGAACCTGCGACCTCATGCTCCACGCAATGCTGCGGTAACCACTCGGGCACTTGGGCGAGTGTGATTGCTTAAATCTTTTTCGTCTTTATTTTCTTTCCTTCTTCCTTCTTTGCTTTATTCCGTTTTTTGTTTTCTATTTTTTCTTCCTTGTTTCATGAACTGCTTTTGAAATTCGTGAACTCTTTTCAAATCAATGAACTTTTTTTTCAGTTTTTTATTGAAAAAACGTTCATCTGATTTGCAAAAAGTTCACAAATTTCAAAAAGAAATTCATCAGATTTGAAAATAGTTCATGGGATTCGAGAAAAAGTTCATCACATATGAAAAAAGTTCATCATAATTGGAAAAAGTTCATCAAATCTGAGAAAAGTTCATCGAATTTGAGAAAAGTTCATCATAATTAGAAAAAGTTCATCGAATCCGAAAAAGAGTTCATCGATTTTGAAAAAAGTTCATCGGATTAAAAAAAAGTTCATGAAATTTGGAAAAAGTTCATCACTTTTCAAAAAAGTTCATCGTTTTGAAAAAAAGTTCATCGATTTTGAAAAAAGTTCACCAATCTTGAAAAAAGTCCATCGGATTTAAAGAAAAGTTCATCGAATTTGAAAAAAAATCACTGAATTTGAAAACAGTTCATCAAAATTGAATAAAAGTTCATTGAATTTGATAAAAGTTCATCGATTTTGAAGAAGGATTTCGCGAATTTGGAAAAGTTCATCGAACCTAGGAAGAAGAACAGGAAAAAAAGAAAATAAAAAAATAAAAAAACGAAAACAGAAGAATAAATGAAAGAACAAAAGAGATAAATATGTGAAAGTTAGCATCTCTTGTTGGTGATGGCGGGGTGGTTACTACAGCTTAGTATTTAGTACGTTGTCCCCAGTTTGATTCCTGCTACTAGCAGACTTTTTTGCGGTGTGATACAGAGAGAAAAGCTAGATGGGCCGACCCAGCGGTGAAGGGGGTATGCGCCCATTTGTAATTAGTACTGTAGCGGGCGCTTAAGGCGCCGAATAGGAACCAGTGCCTCCACCTGGCCGCTGCCTCCTCTCTTCCACTAAGGCCCATGAAGGCCCATTAATCCCTCGGGGGGTTCCGGTAACCTCTCGGTACTCCGAAAAATGTACGAACCATTTTGAAATATTTCCGGTGTCCGAACATAGCCTTCCAATATATCAATCTTTATGTCTCAACCATTCCGAGACTCCCCGTCATGTCCGTGATCTCATCCGGGACTCCTAAAAAACTTCGGTCATCAAAAACAGATAACTCATAATACAAATGGTCATCGAACGTTAAGTGTGCGGACCCTACGGGTTTGAGAACTATGTAGACATGATCGAGACACATCTCCAATCAATAACCAACAGTGGTACCTATATGCTCATATTGGCTCCTACATATTCAACGAAGATCTTTATCGGTCAAACCGCATAACAACATACGTTGTTCCCTTTGTCATCGGTATGTTACTTGCCCGAGATTCGGTCGTCGCTATCATCATACCTAGTTAAATCTCGTTACCGGCAAATCTATTTACTCATTCCGTAATGCTTCATCCTGAAACTAACTCATTAGTCACATTGCTTGCAAGGCTTATAGTGATGAGCACTACCGAGAGGGCCCAGAGATACCTCTCCGAAACACGGAGTGACAAATCTTAATCTTGATCTATGCCAACCCAAAAACACCTTCTGAGACACCTGTAGAGCATCTTTATAATCACACAGTTACGTTGTTACATTTTATAGCACACAAGGTGTTCCTCCGGTATTCGGGAGTTGCATAATCTCATAGTCATAGGAACATGTATAAGTCATGAAGAAAGCAATAGCAATAAAACTTATCGATTATTATGCTAAGCTAATGGATGGGTCTTGTCCATCACATCATTCTCCTGATGATGTGATCCCGTTCATCAAAGGACAACACATGCCTATGGTTAGGAAACATAACCATCTTTGATTAACGAGCTAGTCAAGTAGAGGCATACTAGGGACACTTTGTTTTGTCTATGTATTCACACATGTACTAAGTTTCCGGTTAATACAATTCTAGCATGAATAATAAACATTTATCATGATATAAGGAAATATAAATAACAACTTTATTATTGCCTCTAGGGCATATTTCCTTCAGTCTCCCACTTGCACTAGAGTCAATAATCTAGTTCACATCGACATGTGATTTAACACCAATAGTTCACATTTGTATGTGATTAGCACCCATAGTTCACATCGCCATGTGACCAACACCCAAAGGGTTTACTAGATTCAATAATCTAGTTCACATCGCTATGTGATTAACACCCAAAGAGTACTAAGGTGTGATCAAGTTTTGCTCATGAGAGAAGTTTAGTCAACGAGTCTGTCACATTCAGATCCGTATGTATTTTGCAAATATTCTATGTCTACAATGCTCTGCATGGAGCTACTCTAGCTAATTGCTCCCACTTTCAATATGTATCCAGATTCAGACTTAGAGTCATCTGGATCGGTGTAAAAGCTTGCATCGACGTAACTCCTTGCGACGAACTCTTTATCACCTCCATAACCGAGAAATATTTCCTTAGTCCTCTGAGGATAATTTTGACCATTGTCCAGTGATCTACTCCTAGATCACTATTGTACTCCTTTGCCAAACTCATGATAAGGTACACGATAGGTATGGTACACAACATCGCATACTTTATAGAACCTATGGCTAAGGCATTGGGAATAAATTTCATTCTCTTTCTATTTTCTGCTGTGGTCGGGTTTGAGTCTTACTCAACTTACACCTTGTAATACAGGCAAGAACTCCTTCTTTGACTCATCCATTTTGAACTCTTTCAAAATCTTGTCAAGGTATGTACTCATTGAAAAAATCTTATCAAGCGTCTTGATCTATCTCTATAGATCTTGATGCCCAATATGTAAGCAGCTTCACCGAGGTCTTTCTTTGAAAATCTCCTTTCAAACTCTCCTTTATGCTTTCCAGAAAATTCTACATCATTTCCGATCAACAATATGTCATTCACATATACTTATCAGAAAGGTTGTAGTGCTCGCACTCACTTTCTTGTAAATACAGGCTTCACCGCAAGTCTGTATAAAACTATATGCTTTGATCAACTCATCAAAGCATATATTACACCTCCGAGATGCTTGCACCAGTCCATAGATGGATCGCTGGAGCTTGCTCACCTTGTTAGTACCTTCAGGATCGATAAAACCTTCTCGTTGCATCATATACAACTCTTCTTTAAAAATATCCATTTAAGGAATGCAGTTTTGACATCCATTTGCCAGATTTCATAAAATATGGCAATTACTAACATGATTCGGACGGATTTAAGCATCGCTACAGTTGAGAAAATCTCATTGTAGTCAACACCTTGAACTTATCGAAAACCTTTTGCGAGAAGTCGAGATTTGTAGATAGTAACACTACTATCAGCGTCTGTCTTCCTCTTGAAGATCCATTTATTTTCTATGGCTTGCCTATCATCAAGCAAGTCCACCAAAGTCCACACTTTGTTCTCATACATGGATCCCATCTCAGATTTCATGGCCTCAAGCCATTTCGTGGAATCTAGGCTCATCGTCGCTTCCTCATAGTTTGTAGGTTCATCATGGTCTAGTAACATGACTTCCAGAATAGGATACCGTACCACTCTGGTGCGGACCGTACTCTGGTTGACCTAGAGGTCTGGTAGTAACTTGAACTGAAGTTTCATGATCATCATCATTAGCTTCTTCACTAATTGGTGTAGGAATCACTGAAACTGATTTCTGTGATGAACTACTTACCAATTTGGGAGAAGGTACAATTACCTCATCAAGTTCTACTTTCCTCTCACTCGCTTATTTTGAGAGAAGCTCCTTCTCTAGAAAGGATCCATTCTTAGCAATGAATATCTTGCCTTCAGATCTGTGATAGAAGGTGTACCCAACAGTTTCTTTTGGGTATCCTATGAAGACACATTTCTCTGATTTGGGCTCGAGCTTATCAGGTTGAAGCTATTTCACATAAGCATCGCATCCCCGAACTTTAAGAAACGACAACTTAGGTTTGTTGCCAAACCACAATCCATACAGTGTCGTCTCAACGGACTTTAACTGTGCCATTTTTAACATGAATGCAACTGTCTTTAATGCATATCCCCAAAATGATAGTGGTAAATCGGTAAGAGACATCATAGATCGCACCATATCTAATAAAGTGTGGTTACGATGTTCAGACAAATAATTACGCTGTGGTGTTCCAGGTGGCGTGTCCTGTGAAAATATTCCACATTGTTTTAATGAAGGCCAAACTCGTAACTCAAATATTTTCTTCTGCGATCATATCATAGAAACTTTATTTTCTTGTTACGACCATTCTCCACTTCACTCTGAAATTGTTTAAACTTTTCAAACGTTTCAGACTTATGCTTCATTAAGTAGATATACCCATATCCGCTCAAATCATCTGCGAAGGTCAGAAAATAACGATACCTGCCATGAGCCTCAACACTCATCGAACCGCATCGATATGTATTATTTCCAATAAGTCATTAGCTCGTTCCATTGTTTCGGAGAACTGAGTTTTAGTCATCTTGCCCATAAGGCATGGTTCGCAGGTATCAAATGATTCATAATCAAGTGATTCCAAAAGCCCATCAGCATGGAGTTTCTTCATGCGATTTACACCAATATGACCTAAACGGCAGTGCCACAAGTATGTTGCACTATCATTATAACTTTGCATCTTTTTGCATCAATATTGTGAATATGTGTATCACTACAATCAAGATTCAATAAACCATCCACATTGGGTGTATGACCATTGAAGGTTTTATTCATGTAAATAGAATAACAATTATTCTCTGTCTAAAATGAATAACCGTATTGCAATAAATATGATCTAATCATATTCATGCTTTAACGCAAACACCAAATAATATTTATTTAGGTTCAACTCTAATCTCGAAAGTATCGGGGGTGTGCGATGATGATCATATCAATATTGGAATCACTTCCAACATGCATCGTCAATTCACCCTTAACTAGTCTTTATTTATTCTGTAACTCCTGCTTCGAGTTACTAATATTAGCAACCTAACAAGTATCAAATATCCAGGGGCTACTATGAACACTAGTAAGGTACACATCAATAACATGTATATCAAATACACCTTTGTTCACTTTGCCATCCTTCTTATCCGCCAAATGTTTGGGCAGTTCCGCTTCCAGTGACCATTTCCTTTGTAGTAGAATCACTCAGTTTTAGGCTTATGTCTAGCTTTGGGCTTCTTCACGGGAGTGACAACTTGCTTGCCATTCTACTTGAAGTTCCCTTTCTTTCCCTTTGCCCTTTTCTTTAAACTAGTGGTCTTGTCAATCATCAACACTTGATGCTCTCTCTTGATTTCTAACATCGTCGATTTCAGCATCACGAAGAGCTCGGGAATTGTTTTCGTCATCCCTTGCATACTATAGTTCATCACGAAGTTCCAATAACTTGGTGATGGTGACTAGAGAACTCTGTCAACCACTATCTTATCTGGAAGATTAACTCCCACTTGATTCAAGTGATTGTAGCTACCAGACAATCTGAGCACATGCTCACTGCTTGAGCTATTCTCCTCCATCTTTTAGCTATAGAACTTGTTGGAGACTTCATATCTCTCAACTCGAGCATTTGCTTGAAATATTAACTTCAACTCCTGGAACATCTCATATATTCCATGACGTTCAAAACGTCTTTGAAGTCCCGATTCTAAGCCGTAAAGCATGGTGCACTAAACTATCAAGTAGTCATCATATTGAGCTAGCCAAACGTTCATAACGTCTGCATCTGCTCCTGCAATAGGTCTGTCACCTAGTGGTGCATCAAGGACATAATTCTTCTATGCAGCAATGAGGATAAACCTCAGATCACGGACCCCGTCCGCATCATTGCTATTATCATATTTTAATTTAGTTTTCTCTAGGAACATATAAAAAACATAGGGAAGCTACAATGCAAGCTATTGATCTACAACATAATTTGCAAAATACTATCAGGACTAAGTTCATGATAAATTAAAGTTCAATTAATCATATTACTTAAGAACTCCCACTTAGATTGACATCACTTTAGTCATCTAAATGATCACGTGATCCATATCAACTAAAGCATGTCCGATCATCACGTGAGATGGAGTAGTTTTCAATGGCGAACATCTCTATGTTAATCATATCTACTATATGGTTCACGCTCGACCTTTCGGTCTCTAGTGTTCCGAGGCCATATATGCATATGCTAGGCTCATCAAGTTTAACCCGAGTATTTTGCATGTGCAAAACTGGCTTGCACCTGTTGTATGTGAACGTAGAGCCTATCACGCCCGATCATCACGTGGTGTCTCAGCACGAAGAACTATCACAACGGTGCATACTCAGGGAGAACACTTATACCTTGAAATTTTAGTAAGGGATCATCTTATAATGCTACCGACGTACTAAGCAAAATAAGATGCATAAAAGATAAACATCATATGCAATCAAAATATGTGACATGATATGGCCATCATCATCTTGTGCCTTTGATGTCCATCTCCAAAGTACCATCACGATCTCCATCATCACCGGCATGACACCATGATCTCCATCATCTTGATCTCTATCAATGTGTAGTCACATGGTCATCTTGCCAACTATTGCTTTTGCAACTATTGCTGTCGCATAGCAATAAAGTAAAGCAATTATATGGCGATTGCATCTTATGCAATAAAGAGACAACCATAAAGCTCCTGCAAGTTGTCGAGAACTTTAACAAAACATGATCATCTCATACAACAAATTATATCACATCATGTCTTGACCATATCACATCACAACATGCCCTGCAAAAACAAGTTAGACGTCCTCTACTTTGTTGTTGCAAGTTTTACGTGGCTTCTACGGGCTTCTAGCAAGAACCGTTCTTACCTATGCATCAAAACCACAACGATTTTTCATCAAGTGTGTTGTTTTAACCTCAAACAAGGACCGGTCGTAGTCAAACTCGATTCAACTAAAGTTGGAGAAATAGACACCCGCCAGCCACCTATGTTCATAAGCACGTCAGTAGAACCAGTCTCATGAATGCCGTCATGTAATGTCGGCCCGGGCCACTTCATCCAACAATACCGCCAAATCAAAGTAAGTCGTTGGTGGTAAGCAGTATGACTATTATCGCCCACAACTCTTTGTGTTCTACTCATGCATAAAACATCTACGCATAGACCTGGATCGGATGCCATTGTTGGGTGCTACCTCTTGAGCTTGTGTTGGTTTTCCTTTGAAGAGGAAAGGGTGATGCAGCAAAGTAGCATAAGTATTTCCCTCAGTTTTGAGAACCAAAGTATCAATCCAGTAGGAGACGACACACAAGTCACCGAATACCTACACAAACAGTCAAGAACTTGCACCCAACACGATAAAGGGGTTGTCAATCCCTTCACGGTCACTCACAAAAGTGAGATCTGATAGAGATAGTAAAGTAAATATTTTTGGTATTTTTGATGTATAGATCGTAAAGTAAAGATTGCAAAATAGTAAACGAGATTCAACAATATGGAAAAGAGACTTAATATAATGGAAAAGAGACTTTAATATAATGGAAAAGAGACCCGAGGGCCATAGGTTTCACTAGTGGCTTCTCTGGAGATAGCATGTACTAGGGTGGGTGAACAAATTACTACCGAGCAATTAATAGAAAAGCGCATAATTATGATGACATCTAAGGCAATGATCATGAACATAGGCATCACGTCCGTGTCAAGTAGACCGACTCCTGCTTGCATCTACTACTATTACTCCACACATCGACCGCTATCCAGCATGCATCTAGAGTATTAAGTTCATAAGAACGGAGTAATGCATTAAGCAAGATGACATGATGTAGAGGGATAAACTCAAGCAATATGATATAAACCCCATCTTTTTAACCTCGATGGAAACAATACAATGCGTGCCTTGCTGCCCCTACTGTCACTGGGAAAGGACACCCCAAGATTAAACCCAAAGCTAAGCACTTCTCCCATGGCAAGAAATATCAAAGTAGGCCAAACTAAACTGATAATTCGAAGAGACTTGCAAAGATATCAAATCATGCATATAAGAATTCAGAGAAGAACCAAATAATATTCATAGATAATCTTGTTCATAAATCCACAATTCATTGGATCTCGGCAAACACAACGCAAAAGAATATTACATCGAATAGATATCCAAGAACATCAAGGAGAACTTTGTATTTAGAATCAAAGAGAGAGAAGAAGCCATCTAGCTAATAACTATGGACCCGAAAGTCTGTGGTAAACTACTCACGCTTCATCGGAGCGGTGATGGTGTTGATGTAGAAGCCCTCCATGATCGATCCGCCCTCCGGCAGATCACCGGAAAAGGCCCCAAGATGGGATCTCACGGGTACAGAAGGTTGCGGCGGTGGAAAAGTGGTTTCGTGGCTCCCCCTGATGTTTTTAGGGGTATAAGAGTATATATAGACGAAAGAACTAGGCCAGTGGAGCTACGAGGGGCCCACGAGGGTGGGGGCGCGCCTACCCCCCAGGCACGCCCTCCTGCCTCGTGGCCTCCTCGTTACGTCTCCGACTTCAACTCCAAGTCTTCTGGTTTGCTTTGGTCCAAGAAAGATCATCGCGAAGGTTTCATTCCGTCTGGACTCCGTTTGGTATTCCTTTTGTGCAAAACTCTAAAATAGGCAAAAAAACAGAAACTGACACTGGGCCTTCGGTTAATAGGTTAGTCCCAAACATAATATAAGAGAGCATATTAAATCCCATTAAACATCCAAAATAGATAATATAATAGCATGGAACAATAAAAAATTATAAATACGTTGGAGACGTATCAAGCATCCCCAAGCTTAACTCCTGCTCGTCCTCGAGTAGGTAAATGATAAAAACAGAATTTTTGATGTGGAATGCTATCTAACATATTTATCAATGTAATTTTCTTTATTGTGGCATGAATTTTCATATCCAAAAGATTCAAGACAAAACTTTAATATTGACATAAAAACAATAATACTTCAAGCATACTAACAAAGCAATCATGTCTTCTTAAAATAACATGGCCAAAGAAAGCTATTCCTACAAAATCATATAGTCTGGTTATGCTATATCTTCATCACACAAAGTATTTAATCATGCACAACCCCGATGGCAAGCCAAGCAATTGTTTCATACTTTTGATGTTCTCAAACTTTTTCAAACTTCACGCAATACATGAGCGTGAGCCATGGACATAGCACTATAGGTGGAATAGAATGGTGGTTGTGGAGAAGACAAAAAGGAGAAGATAGTCTCACATCAACTAGGCATATCAACGGGCTATGGAGATGCCCATCAACAGATATCAATGTGAGTGAGTAGGGATTGCCCACTAGTAGAAAAGGGGGCTTTCATCCAGGCCAGTTTAGCCCATTAGTCCCGGTTCAATCCAGAACCGGGACCAATGGAGCTATTTGCCCCGGTTCGTGAGCCCAGGGGGCCAGCCGGGCCACGTGGGCCATTGGTCCCGGTTCGTCCGGACCTTTTGGTCCCGGTTGGTGGGACAACCCGGGACTAATGGCCCTGGCTCCTGGCCCACCACTATTGGTCCCGGTTGGTGGCATGAACCGGGACCAAAGGCTTCCCTTTAGTCCCGGTTCATGCCACCAACCGGGTCTAATGGTGCTGCCTATATATAGCCCCTCGCGCAAGAGAATAGCATACTGCTCTATTTTTTCTGGCCGAGGGGGAGAGGGCTTGGTGGTGCTCTAGCTCACCTCCTATGCACACAAGGTGTTCGATGGAATGCCCGAGCCACAGTACTTAAGGTTTCTCCTCTCCAAGCTCGACCGCCAAGCTCCGTTTTCCTCAAGATTGATCTAGGTTTAGCGGTCCGTCACGTCCCGTCCCCTTCTTCACCGCCGTCGATCACCCGCGCCGATCTCATCGCCGGCACCACCATGGTGAGCCTCTTGTTCTTATCTTCTTTCTGAAAGGAAAAACATTCTTACTTGTATGTGTAGATAGATAGTTGTATTATTTTCTTACTTTTATTATTGCATCTTATATAGTGCGATGGTTTTGGTATCCGCCCTCGTCGGCCCTCGTCCTGTCTATGATTCGGATGTGGTATATATTATCTTTTCATAACTATTGGTTCATTTATTGTTTATGAAAATTATGCCGACCAACGTGACATAGATTTTATTTATCTAGGAGGTTGTTGAACCGGAAATTCCAACCGACCCTATTGTCGAGAGGTTAAATTTAGTTGAAGAAGAAAACAATTTCTTGAAGGAAAAAATAAAAAAACTTGAGGAGGAGAAGATGATATTGGAGTTGCATGTTGCGGATGTCGTCGATGATCACAAGATCAATATGGATGCAATGCGCTTGAAGATGAGAAAGATTAGAAAATATGCCATTCATACCGAGGCTTGGTATCATTATGCCGTTGGATCAGTTGTTACCTTGGTTGCGATTATGATCGCATTTGTTTTCTCATTGAAATGTTTTACATAGTTTCAATGTATGGTTTAATTAATTTAGATGCTCTGCAGAGCTTTATGTTGTTAGATGAGAAGTATGTATGTACTTT
The DNA here is from genome assembly GCF_018294505.1 of Triticum aestivum. Lineage (NCBI taxonomy): Eukaryota > Viridiplantae > Streptophyta > Magnoliopsida > Poales > Poaceae > Triticum > Triticum aestivum. Next base: position 640,555,025 of record NC_057801.1, read on the forward strand.
GGTTTTTATGTGATGATGAACTTCTATTAATTTGGTCACTTATAATTATCTATTCATGATGTTCTGTAATGATTTTTGACACACTTAATTATATATAATGCACGCAGATGAACCGGCAATGGATGTACGGTGACAGACACACCTCCGAGTACATTAAGGGGGTGCATGATTTTCTCGAAGTGGCTGAGGCAAACAAGCAGAATGGTTTTATGTGTTGTCCATGCCCTATATGTGGGAATACGAAGTCTTACTCTGACCGGAAAATCCTTCACACCCACCTGCTTTACAAGGGTTTCATGCCACACTATAATGTTTGGACGAGGCACGGAGAAATAGGGGTTATGATGGAAGGCGGCGATGAAGAAGAGTACGATGACAACTATGTGCCCCCTGAATACGGTGATGCTACTGAACATCAAGATGCACCAGGCGATGTGCACGATGGTGCTGCAACGGGCGAAGCTGCTGAAGATCAAGAGGAACCAGACGATGTGCCCGATGATGATGATCTCCGCCGGGTCATTGTCGATGCAAGGACACAATGCGAAAGTCAAAAGGAGAAGCTGAAGTTCGATCGCATGTTAGAGGATCACAAAAGGGGGTTGTACCCCAATTGCGAAGATGGCAACACAAAGCTCGGTACCGTACTCGAATTGCTGCAGTGGAAGGCAGAGAATGCTGTGCCTGACAAAGGATTTGAGAAGCTACTGAAAATAATGAAGAAGAAGCTTCCAAAGGATAACGAATTGCCCGACAGTACATACGCAGCAAAGAAGGTCGTATGCCCTCTAGGATTGGAGGTGGAGAAGATACATGCATGCCCTAATGACTGCATCCTCTACCGCGGTGCCTACAAGGATCTGAACGCATGCCCGGTATGCGGTGCATTGCGGTATAAGATCAGACGAGATGACCCTGGTGATGTTGACGGCGAGCCTCCCAGGAAGAGGGTTCCTGCGAAGGTGATGTGGTATGCTCCTATGATGCCAGTTCTCATCCAAGGCCCTAAGCAACCCGGCAACGACATTGATGTGTACCTAAGGCCATTAGTTGAAGAACTTTTACAGCTGTGGAATGGAAACGGTGTACGTACATGGGATGAGCACAAAAAGGAGGAATTTGACCTAAAGGTGTTGCTGTTCGTGACCATCAACGATTGGCCCGCTCTCAGTAACCTTTCAGGACAGACAAACAAGGGATACCACGCATGCACGCACTATTTACTTGACACCGATAGTATATACCTGGGAAGCTGCAGGAAGAATGTGTACCTGGGCCATCGTCGATTTCTTCCGACCAACCATCAATGTCGAAAGAAAGGCAAGCATTTCAAAGGCGAGGCAGATCACCGGAAGAAGCCCGCGATGCGTACCGGTGATCACGTACTTGCTATGGTCAATGATTTACACGTAATCTTTGGAAAGGGTCCCGGCGGACTAGCTATTTCGAATGACGCTGAGAATCACGCACCCATGTGGAAGAAGAAATCTATATTTTGGGACCTACCCTACTGGAAAGACCTAGAGGTCCGCTCTTCGATCGACGTGATGCACGTGACGAAGAACCTTTGCGTGAACCTGCTAGGCTTCTTGGGCGTGTATGGGAAGACAAAAGATACACCTGAGGCACGAGAGGACCTACAACGCTTGCACGAAAAAGAGGGCATGCCTCCGAAGCAGTATGAAGGTCCTGCCAGCTACGCTCTTACGAAAGAAGAGAAAGAAATATTCTTTCAATGCCTGCTCAGTATGAAGGTCCCGACTGGCTTCTCGTCGAATATAAAGGGAATAATAAATATGCCAGAGAAAAAGTTCCAGAACCTAAAGTCTCATGACTGCCACGTGATTATGACGCAACTGCTTTCGGTTGTATTGAGGGGGCTTCTACCGGAAAATGTCCGATTAGCCATTGTGAAGCTATGTGCATTCCTCAATGCAATATCTCAGAAGGTGATCGATCCAGATATCGTACCAACGCTAAGGAGTGATGTGGCGCAATGTCTTGTCAGTTTCGAGCTGGTGTTCCCACCATCCTTCTTCAATATCATGACGCACGTCCTAGTTCATCTAGTCGACGAGATTGTCATTCTGGGGCCCGTATTTCTACACAATATGTACCCCTTTGAGAGGTTCATGGGAGTCCTAAAGAAATATGTTCGTAACCGCGTTAGGCTAGAAGGAAGCATCTCCATGGGCCATCAAACAGAGGATGTCATCGAGTTTTGTGTTGACTTCATTCCTGGCCTTAAGAAGATAGGTCTCCCTAAATCGCGGTATGAGGGGAGACTGAATGGAAAAGGAACGCTTGGAAGGGACTCAATAATATGCAGGGACGGATATTCTTGGTCTCAAGCACACTACACAGTTCTACAGAACTCTACCTTGGTGACCCCGTATGTCGATGAACACAAGAACAGTCTGCGCTCCAAACACCCGGAGCAGTGCGACGACTGGATTATATGTGAACACATCAGGACTTTCAGCAGTTGGTTGGAAACACGTCTCAGAGGTGACATCACTGTTTGTGATGAGCTTTACTTGTTGTCCAGGGGACCATCTTCGACTGTAATGATTTGGAAAGGATACGAGATAAATGGGAATACATTTTACATGATTGACCAAGATGAAAAGAGCACCAACCAAAACAGCGGTGTCCGCTTTGATGCAGCAACCGACAAGGGAAATGACACATATTATGGTTACATAGTAGACATATGGGAACTTGACTACGAAGTAGATTTTAAGGTCCCTTTGTTTAAGTGCAAGTGGGTCAATCTGTCAGGAGGCGGGGTACAGGTAGACCCACAGTACGGAATGACAACAGTGGATCTGAAAAATCTTGGGTACACTGACGAACCGTTCGTCCTAGCCAATGATGTGGCACATGTTATCTATGTGAAGGACATGTCTACTAGACCGAGGAAAAGAAAAGATAAGGAAGCGAATACATCATACAATGAGCCAAAGCGCCACATAGTTCTTTCAGGAAAAAGGGACATCCTGGGAGTGGAGGGCAAGACAGACATGTCTGAAGAGTATGAAAAGTTTCATGAAATTCCCCCCTTCAAAGTCAAGGCTGACCCAAGCATCCTGATAAACGATGAAGATTATCCATGGTTACGGCGCAATAAGCAAACAACACAAGCGAAGAAAAAGTTGAAGACTTTTTCCCGCAACTATTATGATGATACCATGCCAACTTTGTAACAGACGAGTATGATACCATTGTCCGTTTTGTACATGCACATGCTATGCCAACTTTTTCAGAGTTCATTTGAAAACTATGAATTTGAAAACCTCGCCAACCGAAGGGCGCTCACACCGGTTTATAAGCCCGTCCCTCTACACGCCTTGTTGAGCTCACAAACTTGTGATTCACACAAATTTCAAAGAAAACTAATGGCACAAACAGAAAGTTTATAATTTTGCTGACCTAAAAGCAAAAAGAATTAAAAAATAAAGCAAAAAACCAAAAGAAAATAAATAATGCAGAAAACAAAACAAAAAAACTTGAAAAAAAATAAAAAGAGCAACAATAAGTATTTTGTTGTAAGTAGAAACAAAATAAAATAAATAAGTAAAGCAAAAAAATGTTTTCAAATTTGAAAACTAATGGCACAAACAGAAAGTTTATAATTTTGCTGACCTAAAAGCAAAAAGAATTAAAAAATAAAGCAAAAAACTAAAAGAAAATAAATAATGCAGAAAACAAAACAAAAAAACTTGAAAAAAAATAAAAATAGCAACAATAAGTATTTTGTTGTAAGTACAAACAAAATAAAATATATAAAGCAACAAAGAAAACAAAAAAAGTGTTTTCAAATTTGGAAACTAATGGTACTAACAGAAAGTTTATAATTTTTCTAAAACTAAAAGCAAAAAGAATTAAAAAATAAAGCAAAAAACAACAAAAAATAAATAATGCAGAAAGCAAAACCAAAAAACTGGAAAAAAATAAAAATAGCAACAATAAGTATTTTGTTGTAAGTAGAAACAAAATAAAATAAATAAAGCAACAAAGAAAACAAAAAAAAGTGCCACCTACTGGGCCCCCACGGCCTGAATACGACTAGAAACCCTACCATGGGCCAGGATTCAGGCCCGCGGGAGGCCCACAGGCAGAGACAGCAGGGTTAGGCCCGAAAGCCTGCAGTTGAGAGGAGCTCGAGTGGGTGGGCGCAGCAGCGCTTATAAACCACACTCGAGCTCTCTCAACTAGCGAGGTGGGACTAAACTTTTCGGCGCGGGGCAGCACAGGGCCTTTGGTCCCGGTTGGTGGCATCAACCGGGACTAAAGGGAGCAATGGTCCCGGTTCGTGGCACCAACCGGGACCAATGCACCCCTTTAGTCCCGGTTGGTGCCACCAACCGGGACCAAAGGCCGCCGCTTCCCGCCCTTTGGGCTGCTGAAAATTGGCCTTTGGTCCCGGTTGGTGGCACCAACCGGGACTAAAGGGGGGCATTAGTCCCGGTTGGTGCCACGAACCGGGACCAATGCCCTTGCTATATAACCAGGACTTGTGAAAAATTTCACATCTCCCTCGCCTCCCTAGCCAGTTGCCCCCGCCGCCAGGCTGCCCAAATCGCTCGCGCGCTCCTCGTCGCCGTCGCCGCCGCCGGCCGCCATCCCCGTCTCCCCGTGCCCCTGCCCCGCGCCCGAGCCCACGCCGGCCGCCGCCCCGTGCCCCTGCCCCGTCCCCGAGCACGCACGGCCGCGCCCCTGCGCCCCGGCCCGCCCCCACCATTGTCGTCGTCGCCGGCGCCCGCCCCCACTGCCGCCCCTGCCTCGACGCCGCCCCTCCTCCCCGTTCGGTCCGGCTCCGGCGACCCCCTTTCCTCCCTGTCCCCTCTCGATCCTCTTCATATAATTTTTTTCATATAATTTTTTTTCATATGCATATGTTGATTATATGGATGGATGATGTATATGTTCATTATATGGATGGATGGATGATGTATGCTTTTTTCATATAATTTTTTAGGCAGATTTTTAGAATTTTTTGTGTATGTATGTTATGTTTATATGTATGTATGTATGTTCATATGTATGTATGTTCATATGCAAAGCATATGCAAAGAAAATGTATGAATGGTCATATGCAAAGAAAAATGTATGTATGGTCATATGCAAAGAAAATGTATGTATGTATGTTCATATGAAAGAAAAATGTATTTGATCATTATTTTAAAAAAACAAGCAATACTACTTCATGTATTTTTAAGAAAGGAAGAAGAAGAAAAAGAATGAGAGGAAAAAGGAAATAAGAAGAGGAAGAAAGGAGAAGAAGAGGGGAGAGGAAGAAGAGGAGAAATAAATAAGAAGAAGAAAAAAGAAGAAAAAGAAGAGGAGAAGAAGAAAGAAAGGAATAGAGGGATAAGAAGAAAAAGAAGAGGAGAAGAAGAAAGAAAGGAATAGAGGAGAAAGAAGAAACTTTGACACGAGGGGGGGGGGTACCGATACCCCCTCCCCGATAACATTATTTTCCCATGTATATGTATGTTGCGTCGTTGTCGATATAACGAGGGTGTCGAGGATCGCCGAGGGGTCGAGGGTCGGGAACTAGGGTAGAGGGTCGAGGGTCGTTAAGGGGTCAAGGGTCGAAGGTTTCAGGGTCGAGGGTTCCTATAGTGTCAAAGTATTGAAGAAATCCATGGCTTCATCATTAGCCGGAAGTAACCATGGCATGATGGTACGAAGTCCTCCAAAGTTATTCTGGAATGGAGTCCCGGATAGGATAATTTGCCTTTTTGTACGAATCTCAGCAAAGGCCTTTCAAATAACGATATTCAGAAGGTTCTTGCTGAACTTTGTACCAAAAAGCGAATTATCCTATCTGGGACTCCGTTCCAAAATAACTTTGGAGAGCTTCGTACCATCATGCACCTGTTACTTTCGCCTAATGATGAAGACATGGTTTTGTTGAATCCTTTGACACTAGGCAACCTCCCGACCCCTCGGCGATCTTCGACCCCTTGAGCCTCGACCGCTCGGCGATCCACGACCCTCTACCCTACCGCGGGCGTCGATGCCCACGTCACTTGTGGGACATAGATGTAGTGTTCAACGCCGACCCCCTCCCGATAGCTTCAACACGTGGGGGGGGGGTCGATATTACCCCCTGCTAGCTTTGTCGAGGCCACCCCAAACCCTAGAGAAGCAGCGTCGAGGCCACTAATATGATTCCTTATTGTGATTAGCTAGCTAGTTCTACGTTTGCCACTAATATATCCATATCTGTCATGTTTGAATAATAATTGCCATGTTGTAAATATTTGTAGAAACTATGGACACCCCCCGAGACGAAGCACAAGAAGCGTTGTTGAGGGACATAATCGCACAAGGAAGTGATGCCGTCTGCTCGTTGATGTTTCTCAACGACAACGATGGTCTGGAAGGAGAGGGTGAAGAAGCAGCTGGCTATTTACATGGCTCCGATGACCCAATGCCGGTGCAAGAAGGAGAGGGTGAAGAAGTAGACCGTGAGGACGGCTCCGGTGATCACCAAACCGAGTCCGGCCAGGTATATATATTAGTTAAGCCTGTGCTGACTAGCTAATTGATGCATTCATTGTTTTGGTATATATGTACACATATTAATTAACTCTCGTCTTTGTTCTTTTTTCTAGCCCTCCGGATCGAGCACAACTTCGGTAAAGAGACGAGGCCCGAAGAAAAAGTTGAGCTCGGATGAAAAGTTTGAGATCATACAAATCGCGCGGGACGGCCAACCGATTGAACCCTACCGGACAAAGAAGGCATTTGTTGCTCAGTGCGGGGTTCTGGTTAGGGACAAGATCCCGATCAGCATCCACCAATGGTATAAGCCTAAGAACGAAGACCCTGAGGTGTCTTATGTCAATGATATGCAGAAAAATGATCTTTGGACTGAGCTGAAGTCAAATTTCACCCTACCGCCGGAGAATGATCCGGAGAAGCCAGTTATAGAGCCATTAATCAAGTCTTTTGCTCTGAAGAAGATGGCAGACCTATTCAGGAATTGGAAGAAAGACCTCAATAGGTATGTCGAAAATAATGAGACACCAGAATTCAAGGGCAAATATGAGAAGATCAGAGATGACTGGCCCGCATTTGTGGCCCACAAGACATCGGAAAAGAGTAAAAAGATGTCGGCGACAAACAAGAGAAATGCTGCGAAGAAGAAGCTTCACCATCGCACGGGGTCAGGTGGCTACCTCTTAGCCCGGGCTAAGTGGGCCAAGGCTGAGAATGATCTGCATGATAAAGGGATCGAACCAGAGACAATGAACTGGCCAGACCGTTGCCGTACTTGGTTCTTTGGGGCCGGCGGATCCTTGGACCCTATAACAGGGAAGTGCATTTGGACGGGCGAACAATTGGACATACCAGTCAAGAGGCTTCAGCAATATATCGAAGCAGCGCAGCAAGGGACGTTCGTTCCAGACAGGGAGAAGGACGAGCTCACAATGGCCCTCGGCAATCCTGAGCACCCTGGACGGACACGAGGCACGCCAGGCTCCGTTTCGTGGAAGGCTGGATTTCCGGACGCAGGGGGTTACAAAACCCAGGAGAGGAGGAAGAAACTGGAGCAGAGCCAACTGCAGGCGCTGCACGAAAGGGTAATGGGGCTAGAGGAACGAGAAGCAGATCGCAACAAACGACCTGCCGAAGCTTCCCCCGAAGCTACCCCGCCATCTCAGCGGAGAAGCAGCGTGGCTTCCACCGAGCTGCTTCAGCCAGAGCATGCCTTGACGGCTCCTGCCAGCTATCCCGTGGATGCTATCACGGATGCTGAAAATTGCCACCTTATGGCGCAATGGAGCAATTTGAAGGTCAAGCCGGCTGTTGGCTCAGTTTATCCTACTAAACCCGACTCAACTTTTCACTGCCGGCCGATTCCTGAAGGATATGCTAAGGTGATGGTCGATGAAATAACGGAGGGATTTGAGGACCTCCGGCTTGACCACCCTACCGGTGAAGGGGAGTATCGGCTGGGTTCTGCTCTGAAGACTCCATGCCTATGGCGGAAGGATCTCATCAACCTTACGAACTGGATGCCTCCGCCTCCTCCTCCTCCTCCGGCGAGTCAGGGCACTCCGCCTCCTCCTCCGGCGAGTGACGATCAGGGCACTCGGCCGGCTCCTTCTCCGGCGCGTAGCGGCACTCCGCCTCCTTCTCCGCCTACGTCGGCGCGCCCGAGCAGCCAGCCTCCTCCTTCTCCGCCTCGTCAGCAAAGGCGGAAGAGACCCGCCTCCGCTCCGTCTGCTCTGGCGCGTCGTAGTCCTTCTCCTCCGCCTCGTAAGCAAGGAAAGAAGACATCCGCTCCGTCTGCTCTACCAGCGTCTAGCAGTACAACCAAAGGCGGGAGGAGATACAGATTCGGTCCTTCTCTGAAGACTCCAGAGAAGTTACCGTACGAGAGGAGCAAGGAGGAAAACGCGAAGATCGCGCAGACCGAAGTGGATGACTGGTTTCAAGGGTTGCGAGCAAAGAGACATCCACCTCCGGAGGAGAAGGTAGATCCGGTGAAAGCGAAGCGCACTCTGGCTGCCCTGACAAAACCGCCCAAGTCTCCACCGAAAGGCAACTATGAGCGCATTATTGGAAAGGCATTTGCCGAAGCGGAGAGGTCAGGAAGTACTAAAAGTGATCAAAGGATGAAAGAACGACGAGCTGGGAAACAAATTGCCCAGCTCGGCGAACAAGCGAAGCAATCGTGCCCCCCGCTCAAGGTGCCTGCTAGCGACATCGTCGATCCGAGGATGGTGCCCGGTTATGGCAATCCTGCAGATTACCTGCCCGACGATGTACATTATGATTTCTTGGAGGTGCAGATACAAAGATACGAGTACGGGAAGCCTCTCGTCAAAGATGAAAGTTCTCTATCAACGATGATGCGAAGATTGCATGATTGGTACATGAAAACCTGCAAAGAGTCTGATGGGAGGAGTACTTTGTATGTGAGAGTTAAAAAGGAGCATGACCTCCATGGAATTGAACTGTTGCCTATTCCATTTGAGGATTTCTATCAGTTTTTCAATCAATTGGCCATCGATAAATCAACGGTCACCTGCTACTGTCTGTAAGTAGTACTACTTCTGTCATTAAGTCTCTCTATATAACTCATCCCTTTCATTGCATGTATTTATAATTATCCTCACTATATTATGCAGATTGAAGATCGCCAAATTGAAGAAAAGACAAGTGGGAGATATTGGGTTCATTAACACGTATCTCATAGATGCAATTGAGGTTGAATATCGTGCCAAAGAAACCGAGGCCAACTTGCTACGATCGTTGGAAATAAATGAACACAAAGATATAATACTCTTTCCTTACAACTTCAAGTAAGTGTTACTGTCTTGTGGCATATTCGGTTTCCTTATTAGTCCAGGTTATAGTAATGTAATATTGATGAGTTATGCATGTGTGCGCGGGTACCACTATATTCTCCTAGAGATTAAGCTTGAGAAGGGAGTAGTAACTGTCTTAGACTCGAAGCGAAAAGACCCCAAGGAGTATGCGGACATGACTGAACTGCTCGAGAAGTAAGTTAAATCGATCATTATCCACCATATCAGCAACTTTGTTCATTTCTGATATCAAGTAATTGTTTTCTTTGTATGGCAGGGCTTGGAGAAAATTCACCAAAAAAGCTCCGGGACTACCGAAGAACCTGCAATTTAGGCACCCGTAAGTAAGTACTATATAGTAGCATAGTGATTCAAGCGCTAGTTTCATCAATACCATTTAGCATGCTTGCTAATTATCAGTTTGATTGACCTCTATTTCTTGTAAAGTGGTTGTGGCAGGAACAAGGGAATGATTTCTGTGGATACTACATTTGCGAGTCCATCCGCCACACGACCTGTGAGCGGGGCTACTCCGACAAACAATATGAAGTGCGTAAATAACAATATTCACAATTTTATTTTATTACCATCATTTGTGTTGACTTTCATTCATTCATATATATATATGTATTGACCCCCTTCTTAAAATTAGATGTTTCGGATGCGGGATGAACTCCTAGCACCAGATCGCATGCGAGCAATTCAAGAGGAATTGGCGGCATTCTTTCTTGACCACGTGATCGCTGAAGACGGAGAATACTATGTGGACCACGCGTCCGTATGTTAGGAGATTATATATTTGTAAAAGATAATTATTGTATATATGTAGCCGGTAGTGTCGGATAGATATACGAGAACTTGTTGTTCGACCAATCTCTCGGAGAAGGAGAGGTGGTCGATATCACTTCTCTCTGTATGCATATATGTTCATGACGATCTTCTGTTTGCTTACTCTAGCTAGCTAGCGTGTCTAGCTAGTCCTCTCTATACGTATGTATGGTACGTAGCGTCGACCAAGCACAGACAAAAGAGAGGACACTTCTCTCTATTAATTAGCTAGCTATAGCACAATATATGAAACACCTAAATTAACCCCCCAAAACCCCCCAACCCCCCCCTTTCAAAAAAAACAAAAACCACAGCCACATAAACGCTGACGCGTGGATGCCTATTGGTCCTGGTTGGTGCCACCAACCGGGACCAAAGGCCCTCCTGCCTGGACTCAGGGGACAGGCCACGTGGAGGCCCTTCTGTCCCGGTTCTGGATTGAACCGGGACTAAAGGGGTCAGGGCATTAGTACCGACCCTTTAGTCCCGGTTCATGAACCGGGACTAAAGGCTCTCACCAACCGGGACAATAGGCCCTTTTTCTACTAGTGGCCATGCAACGGATGCACTAGAGCCATAAGTGTATGAAAGCTCAACAAAAGAAACTAAGTGGGTGTGCATCCATCTTGCTTGCTCACGAAGACCTAGGGCACTTTGAGGAAGCCCATCATTGGAATATACAAGCCAAGTTCTATAATGAAAAATTCCCACTAGTATATGAAAGTGACAACATAGGAGACTCTCTATCATGAAGATCATGGTGCTACTTTGAAGCACACGTGTGGAAAAAGGATAGTAGCATTGCCCCTTCTCTCTTTTTCTCTCATTTTTTTTATTTCGGCCTTTTTCTTTTTTTATGGCCTCTTTTTTTATTTAGTCCGGAGCCCCATCCTGACTTGTGGGGGAATCATAGTCTCCATCATCCTTTCCTTACCGCGACAATGCTCTAATAATGAAAATCATCACACTTTTATTTACTTACAACTCAGGAATTACAACTCGATACTTAGAACAAAATATGACCCTTTGTGAATGCCTCCGGCGGTGTACCGGGATGTGCAATGATTCAATAGTGACATGTATGAAAAAAATTATGAACGGTGGCTTTGCCACAAATACGATGTCAACTACATGATCATGCAAAGCAATATGACAATGATGGAGCGTGTCATCATAAACGAAACAGTGGAAAGTTGCATTGCAATATATCTTGGAATGGCTATGGAAATGCCATAATAGGTAGGTATGGTGGCTGTTTTGAGGAAGATGTATGGTGCATGTATGGTACCGGCAAAAGTTGCGATGTACTAGAGTGGCTAGCAATGGTGGAAGGGTGAGAGTGCGTATAATCCATGGACTCAATATTAGTCATAATGAACACACATACTTATTGCAAAAATTTATTAGTTATTGAAATGAAGTACTACGCGCATGCTCCTAGGGGGATAGATTTGTAGGAAAAAACCATCGCTCATCCCCGACCGCCACTCATAAGGAAGACAATCAATAAATAAAGCATGCTCCAACTTCGTCACATAACGGTTCACCATACGTGCATGCTACGAGAATCACAAACTTTAACACAAGTATCTCTCAAATTCACAACTAATCTACTAGCATGACTCTAATATCACCATCTTCATATCTCAAAACAATAAAAAATAATCAAACTTCTCATAGTATTCGATGCACTTTATATGAAAGTTTTTATTATACCCATCTTGGATGCCCATCATATTAGGACTAATTTTATAACCAAAGTAAATAACCATGCTGTTCTAAAAGTATTTCAAAATAATATAAGTGAAGCATGAGAGATCAACAATTTCTATAAAATAAAACCACCGCCATGCTCTAAAAAGATATAAGCGAAGCACTAGAGCAATATTGTCTGGCTCAAAAGATATAAGTGAAGCACATAGAGTATTCTAATAAATTCCGACGCATGCATGTCTCTCCCAAAAGGTGTGTACGGCAAGGATGATTGTGGCATACTAAAAAGCAAAGACTCAACTCATACAATACGCTCCAAGCAAAACACATATCATGTGGTGAATAAAAATATAGCCTCAAGTAAAGTTACCGATAGACGAAGACGAAAGAGGGGATGCCTTCTGGGGCATCCCCAAGCTTAGGATTTTGGTTGTCCTTAAATTTTACCTTGGGGTGCCTTAGGCATCCCCAAGCATAGGCTCCTTCCACTCCTTATTCCAAAATCCATCAAATCTTTACCCAAAATTTGAAAACTTCGCAACACAAAACTTCAACAGAAAATCTCATGAGCTCCGTTAGTATAAGAAAATAAACCACCACTTTAAGGTACTGTAATAAACTAATTTTATTTATATTGGTGTTAAACCTACTGTATTCCAACTTCTCTATGGTTCATACCCCCCGATACTACTCATAGATTCATCAAAATAAGCAAACAACACACGAAAAACATAATCTGTCAAAAACAGAACAGTCTGTAGCAATCTGTAACTTTCGAATACTTCTGTAACTCCAAAAATTCTTAAATAAATTGGTGGACGTGAGGAATTTTTCTATTAATCTTCTGCAAAAATAATCAACCTAAAAGCACTCTTCTGTAAAAAAATGACAGTTATTCTCGTGAGCGCAAAAGTTTCTGATTTTTTACAGCAAGATCGCAAAGACTTCACCCAAGTCTTCTCAAAGATTCTACTTGGCACAAACACTAATTAAAACATAAAACCATATCTAAACAGAAGCTAAATGAATTATTTATTACTAAACAGGAGCAAAAATTAAAGAACAAAAATAAAATTGGGTTGCCTCCCAACAAGTGCTAACACCCCTAGCTAGGCATTGAGATTTCAATGATGCTCACATGAAAGACAAGAATTGAAGCGCAAAGAGAGCATCATGAAACATGTGACAAACACATATAAGTCTAACATACTTACTATGCATAGGCATCTTATAGGAAAACAAATTATCATAGCAAGCAAAAACTAGCATATGCAAGGAAGCGGAAAGAAACAATAGCAATCTCAACATAACGAGAGGTAATTTAGTAACATGAAAATTTCTATAACCATATTTTCCTATCTCATAATCATTACATGTGGGATCATAAGCAAATTCAACAATATAGCTATCACAAAACATATTCTCAACATGATCCACATGCATGCAAAGTTGACACTCTTCCAAAATAGTGGGATTAACATTAACTAAAGTCATGACCTCTCCAAACCCACTTTTATCAAATATTTCATAAGATTGAACATTCTCCAAATATGTGGGATCTAAAGTTGACACTCTTCCAAACCCACTTTCAATAATATTGCGAACACTATTATTAATCTCATATTCATCATGGGGCTTAAATTTTCAAGATCATAAAAAGAATCACCCCAATCATGATCATTGCAACAAATAGTAGTCATAGCAAAACTAGCATCCCCAAGCTTGAGGTTTTGCATATCATTAACACAACTAACATTAAGAGAATTTATAATAACATCATTGCAATCATGCTTTTCATTGAAGGAACTATCAAGTATGGGTGCAATAGCAACGATCTCATGTTTAACGTAAGGAATTATAGCAAATTCGTCTTCATAAGTATTGTCATCATGGCCACAAGAATAGCAAGCATCATGTTCATCAAGGGATGCTTCAATCAAATCATCAGAATCATAATTATCTATAGATTCATGCATATCATTATTTTCTTCCAAATAACGGTCATTCTTTCAATAAATTCTTTGACATTGACATTATGAGCATAGTTTTCATAGCAATATTTAAGTATGTCAAAAAATTAGATTCGTAGAGAGTAATATCATACTTTTAAATCAAAGAAGCAACTTCATAAGTACCCTTAAAAGCAACAAATTCTTCAATTTGTTCGATATCATAGTAACTATAAACACCCTTTGCATAGGAAGATAAGATTTCATTATCATTAAACTCACATAGGTAGGGAAGGTGTTTTTTAGGGTTCTTAGAGCAACAAGTAAAATCATAAATTTCACAAAGATTCCAAGCATACCACAACAACCTGATTATTTGATCCCATAAGAGTCTCCCTTTTTCAGACAAACGATGGCGCACAAAATGAGCATGCTCATCTAAATATTTTCCCTCAACTAAACTAGTTGGGGTTTCAGCACGAGCACATATAGATCAAAGATGATCCAAGTAGAACACTTTAAGTGGATCCATATCAATAGATTTTTAGCAAGCAAATATGCAAGCACATAGAAGGCACATGGAGACACAAGCAAACACAAGATCAAATGAAAGAAGGGCGAAGAAAAAGCAAAGGTTTTTGAAAATCATTTTAGAAGTGGGGGAGAGGAAAACGAGAGGCGAATGGCGAATAATGTAATGCAAGGGAGAAGAGTTTATGATGGGTACTTGGTATGGCTTGACTTGGCATAGATCTCTGATAACCCACAAGTATAGGGGATCGCAACAACTTTCAACCCAAATTTGTTGATTCGACACAAGGGGAGCCAAAGAATATTCTTGAGTATTAGCAGTTGAGTTGTCAATTCAACCACACCTGGATAACTTAGTATCTGCAGCAAAGTATTTAGTAGAAAAGTAATATGATAGTAATGGTAACAGTAGCAACAGTAAAGGTAAATCTTTTTGGGTTTTTGTAGTAGTTGTAACAGTAGCAACGGAAAAGTAAATAAGCGAAGAACAATATATGAAAAGCTCGTAGGCAATGGATCAGTGATGGATAATTATGCCGGATGCGATTCCTCATGCAATAGCTATAACATAGGGTGATATAGAACTAGCTCCAGTTCATCAATGTAATGTAGGCATGTATTCCGTAAATAGTCATACGTGCTTATGGAAAAGAACTTGCATGACATCTTTTCTCCTACCCTCCCGTGGCAGCGGGGTCCTAGCAGAAACTAAGGGATATTAAAGCCTCCTTTTAATAGAGAACCGAACCAAAGCATTAACACATGGTGAATACATGAACTCCTCAAACTACGGTCATCACCGAGAGTGTCCCGATTATTGTCACTTCGGGGTTGTCGGATCATAACACATAATAGGTGACTATAGACTTGCAAGATAGGATCAAGAACACACATATATTCATGAAAACATAATAGGTTCAGATCTGAAATCATGGCACTCGGGCCCTAGTGACAAGCATTAAGCATAGCAAAGTCATAGCAACATCAATCTCAGAACATAGTGGATGCTAGGGATCAAACCCTAAGAAAACTAACTTGATTACATGGTAAATCTCATCCAACCCATCACCGTCCAGCAAGCCTACGATGGAATTACTCACGCACGGCGGTGAGCATCATGAAATTGGTGATGGAGGATGGTTGATGATGACGACGGCGACGAATCCCCCTCTCCGGAGCCCCGAACGGACTCCAGATCAGCCCTCCCGAGAGAGATTAGGGCTTGGCGGCGGCTCCGTGTCGTAAAACGCGATGAAACTTTTTCTCTGATTTTTTTCTCCGCAAGACGGTATATATGGAGTTGGAGTTGAGGTCGGAGGAGGTCCAGGGGGGCCACGAGATAGGAGGGCACGCTCTAGGGGGGGCACCCCCGTGTCTCATGGACAGCCCGTGGGCCCCCTGGCCTTGATTCTTTCGCCAAAAATTCTTATTAAATCTGAAAAGTGCCTCCGTGGATTTCCAGGACATTCCGACAACTTTTCTTTTCTACACATAAATTAACATCATGGTAGTTCTGCTGAAAACAGCATTAGTACGGGTTAGTTTCTTTCATATCATGCAAGTTAAGAGTCCAAAACAAGGGCAAAAGTGTTTGGAAAAGTAGATACGTTGGAGACGTATCAACTCCCCCAAGCTTAAACCTTTGCTTGTCCTCAAGCAATTCAGTTGATAAACTGAAAGTGATAAAGAAAAACTTTTACAAACTCTGTTTGCTCTTGTTGTTGTAAACATGAAAAGCCAGGATTCAAGTTTCAGCAAATATTACGAACTAACCATACTCACAATAACACATAGGTCTCACAATTACTCATATCAATAGCAAAATCAGCTAGCGAGCCATAATAATAAAACTCGGATGACAACACTTTCTCAAAACAATCATAACATGATATAAAAAATGGTATCTCGCTAGCCCTTTCTGAGACTGCAAAACATAAATGCAGAGCACCTTTAAAGATCAATGACTGACTAAACATTGTAATTCATGGTAAAAGAGATCCAGTCAAGTCATACACAATATAAATCAATAATAATGAATGCACCGTCCTCCAATAATAATGCGGACAAAGTGAACATTTATTTGGGCCTCTAATGCAATTTTGAAAAATGCATTTTTTTTCCTAATTCAAATAGAATAGCAATAAAAGTCCAAATAAAATACTTATTTGATTTTAATTTTTTTCCTCCAATATTTCTTTTATTTTGTAGAAGTCATTTTATCTCCTCTCTTTTATTTTATACAATGGAAATATTTTTTGAAGAGGAAAAATAATTAAAACCAAATCGATCCTCTTTTCAATATTTGAGAAAACTCAAATATGAAAATAGACTAAATCCCCAACTCTCTCCGTGGGTCCTTGAGTTGCTTAGAATTTCTAGGATCAACCAAAATGCAATAAATATGATATGCAATGATGATCTATGAATAACATTCCAAATTGAAAATTTGGGATGTTACAAACCTACCCCCCCCCCCTTAAGATGAATCTCGCCCTCGAGATTCGGGTTGGCTAGAAATTAGGTGCGGGTGGTCCTTCTATAGGTCTTCCTCTCGTTCCCATGTGGCGTCCTTGTGGCACCCGGCTCAGAGCGACCAGTTTACCCTGCATTGCCAGCCCAGAGACCTTGTCTTGTGGCAACACACAACAACTTGGTATAGAAAAACAACCGCTTTATTCATGCTAGCGGAGCATAGTTCATATTACAACAGTTAGCGAGGCCAAGCGACACACATGGTGCGGCTGAACAATATGTACATTATTTAGTAAACATAAAGGGGCCTCAATCATGACAACTACGTGGCAGTGGAACAACGTCGTAGCGGGACTCCATAGCATAGGGACACCGATGTGGACACGATCTAGACTCGGAACGCTCTCCTTTCCAACGGGACTTTCCTGAAATCTGGCATGACACACCAGGTCAGTACATTGAATGTACTTGCAAGGTCACAACAAGCATAAACATAATGACAAACATTATCATGTATTTAACCAATTAATAACAATGCAACAATATATCCAACATGTTGTGATTATGCTCAAGTGGTGCTCGTCCCATGGACTGGCTTACCGAATGTGATCATTTCCAGACCACAAACGTGAAGAACTCAAAGACAATCTCGTGATCCTTACGGCGATCACAACCCGACCACACCTGGTCCAACTCAACATGATGGCCTTACTGCCATTACCTCACTGCAAATCTTAGTGTGCAAATTTATTAAGTGTTGACCCATGGTGTACCCTACTTTCGAGCGTGTCCGTAACCGTGGACTCCGCTATCAATAGATTAATACACTCTTCAGAGGTAGCGCACTGGACCCACACTACGGAACCGATGGCCTCGCACTCCCATTCGGGTGGACCAATGGCATTCCGACGAAACCACTTCATTGTCATGACACTCTCCCGGCCACTCCGACTCAATCCCCATCGGGATAGTCCTGGGTGGCCCCGTGTCTACCTCAAGACACCTCAAACCACCATCGTGGCAACGATCCACTCTGGGACCCAAAAACTTAACTCATCAACGGGCTCATAAGGTTATGCCTGCTTACCGGGCCAGGGTACAACACGCCCATAACCTTCCCTAGATGGAGGCACCGACCAGAGGCACGACAATGAAACGCATTAAGGCTGTCCGATACCGGCAAATGTGGTTGCACTGGGAAAAACTCGTTTCAGCGGCACCACGACCCGATCAACAAACATATTCAAGTTGAGTTATTTATCAGGTTC
The DNA here is from genome assembly GCF_018294505.1 of Triticum aestivum. Lineage (NCBI taxonomy): Eukaryota > Viridiplantae > Streptophyta > Magnoliopsida > Poales > Poaceae > Triticum > Triticum aestivum. Next base: position 640,573,118 of record NC_057801.1, read on the forward strand.
AACTTAAAGTTAAAGTAACCGGTGTCATAATGCCATGCTATGCATCACTTAACATATGCATCACATATCCATGAAAATAACTAAGTCAACTACGCTCCCATGGAGCCATCATTAACTCATGGTACTTCTTTGGTTAAGATCCAATCTCACTTAAACCAGAATCACTTCTAGCAATCTCATCATTTTCATCATGCAAGAATAATAATTAAACTAATTATTAATCTCCATGGCCATATCATTTTATCATTACTCATAACTAAGTTCTTGTTAACTTATCAACAAGATTCATTTCAAACTTTCTGTAAATCAAGCATATTTAACATGACATGCATTCAAAAGAATATAATTATCATAACAATTATTTAAATGCATGAATAATCATAAGTTCAAGTAGAAGAATCACAAATATTGAAGTGGCACTATGAAAATGTTGATGTGGATTGCCTTAGTGCTGATGAGGTTCACAAACCTCCTGGTGATCCTCAAGACAAGCTTGCTCTTCTGAAAATAAATAAAACCACAAAAATAAAACATCAAGAAACCTTCTGAAAATTACCAGAAAATGTAGACAACAAGGAAAAATCCCATCTTTTGGGTGCTGCTAGATTTTTGACAAAGAACACAATGCAAAAAGAATCAATGCATTTGGACTTATAGAATAAAAGTTGTGGTCGTTTGAAGTTTCCTGGATTTAAATGAATTTGAAATAAAAATAAAACAGACTTGGGGGGGGGGTGACGTCGAAGAAGTAAACGCCCAGGGCTCCACCACTCGTATCGCTTCGCGCGCGTACTGAGTGGCTGACTAGCGGGCCCCGCTAGTCAGGTCCGAAGGAGGGGGAGAAGGAAACAGAGGGAGGCGGAGCTTCGCCGGAGCACACACCGGCGGCGAGGGGTCTTGGGGTCAAACGAGAGGGGGGAAACGAAGGAGAAGAAGATGGCACACATGCCCGTACCCGTAGTGTGGATATAGGTGACCGGACAGCGTCAGAAATGGCCTCTCCAGCGAAGGCAGAGGGCAGCGGTCGCCGAAAACGAAGACGACGATGTCTCGAGGTGGCTCCAGGGGCTCCAACAGAGCGGAACGGCCTCACCGAAGAGTGGCGGAGGCACTGGCAGGGTCACTGTCGGTGTCAAAACCGGCGGATCTCGGGTAGGGGGTCCCGAACTGTGCATCTAGGCGGATGGTAACAGGAGACGAGGGACATGATGTTTTTACCCAGGTTCGGGCCCTCTTGATGGAGGTAAAACCCTACGTCCTGCTTGATTAATATTGATGATGTGGGTTACAAGAGTAGATCTACCACGAGATCAAGAAGGCTAAACCCTAGAAGCTAGCCTATGGTATGATTGTTGTTCGTCCTATGGACTAAAGCCATCCGGTTTATATAGACACCGGAGAGGGCTAGGGTTACACAGAGTCGGTTACAATGGTAGGAGATCTACATATCCGTATCGCCAAGCTTGCCTTCCACGCCAAGGAAAGTCCCATCCGGACACGGGACGAAGTCTTCAATCTTGTATCTTCATAGTCTTGGAGTCCGGCCGATGATGGTAGTTCGGCTATCCGGACACCCCCTAGTCCGGGACTCCCTCAGTAGCCCCTGAACCAGGCTTCAATGACGACGAGTCTGGCGCGCATGTTGTCTTCGGCATTGCAAGGCGGGTTCCTCCTCCGAATAATTTATAGAAGATTGTGAACACCAGGATAGTGTCCGGCTCTGCAAAATAAATTCCACATACAACCGTAGAGAGAATAATATTACACAAGTTCAATCTGCTGACGTATTTTGTGGCGTAACGTCACACCACTACCAAGCCTTCAAATTGTTTTTATTGTTCCATCTCAGCGCGTTTAGCGAGGCGGTTTCCTTGGCACGTCTTGTCGAAGCAGAGATCGTGTTCCCCTTATTCCGGGATTCCCATCAATACGGACGTGGGTAACCCAACCGCGCCATTGATTGCGGCGCTTGGGAGATAAGCGAGTTTTATCAGGCCGGTGGGGACGCATGTTTCCGTCCGCCCATATAAGGGGATAAAGATCCAACCTTTTTACCTGCGCCTTCTTCCTCCTTGGCTTATCCATCTCTGCGAACTCGAGCTCTAGCGCCCAAGCCCGCACATCTCACCTCAACCTTCTCCAAATATGTCCGGAGCGGGAGGCAAGTGGATGGCCTCCTCCGTCACGGAGGGGCATATCCAGAAGCTGCGCAGCGCCGGATACTTGTCCAGCGACATCGCGCATCGGCTCCCCGACGAGGGAGAGCTCATCCCCACCCCTAGGCCCCATGAGAGGGTAGTATTCCTTCCCCATTTCCTCCGCGGACTGGGCTTCCCACTTCATCCCTTTGTCCGGGGGCTCATGTTCTACTACGGCCTAGATTTCCATGATCTGGCCCCGAATTTTATCCTCAACATCTCGGCGTTTATCGTCGTGTGCGAGGCCTTCCTCTGCATCCAGCCCCACTTCGGCTTGTGGCTCAAGACCTTCAGTGTCAAGCCGAAGGTTGTGAAGGGCAGCCAAGCGGAGTGCGGAGGCGCCATGGTGGGCAGGATGTCCCACGTTACGTGGCTGGAGGGTACTTTCGTGGAAACCATTAAGGGGTGGCAATCGGGGTGGTTCTACATCACCGAGCCGCGTGACCCTGATTGGGCAGCGGCCCCCGAATTCAGATCCGGTATCCCTACACGGCTCACCTCCTGGAAAGAGAGTGGCCGGATCTGGGGGGATTCGGAGGAGCTGACCGGACTCCAAGCCTGTATCCAGAAGCTGGTGGACAAGAAGCTCAAGCTTGTCAACGTAGTCCAGGTCATGCTCATCCGCCGGATTCTCCCGTGCCAACGACGGGGCTTCAACATGTGGGAGTTCGATCCGGCGCAGCACCAGACTTTGAATGGGCTCTTCGACACTACGTACGAAGAGGTCTGGAAGGTGCTGTTCAAGGGCGCCGAGGCTCCCGCATCCGCTACCGAAGATCGCGGATTCAGCTCGCAGCGTCCAGCTGACGAGGTAAGTGATATTGTCCTTTACGGGACGCTTGTTATTCATAGTTTGACTCTATGCGGGATCTAAACTCCCTTTCCTTTGACAGGACTGGCTGAAGAAGGCCGCACAGGCTATCTGTCCGGCCCCATTGCCAGAGGACCCAGCTGACGCCCGCCTAACGGGGCTGCTGGCTCCGGCACCCCACGTGGTGCCGGAGAAGAAGGCCAAGAAGAAGGCCACGGGGACTCGGAAGAGTTCCCGTTTTCAGGTGCTATCGGACGATGAATCCGAGGCCGACTCCTCCCACCAAGGCGAGGAGGAGAAGAAGAAAGCCTCTCCCCCAGCGGGGGGAGGGAAGAAAAGGAAGGCCTCCCCAACAAGGGAGGCCGAAGGGTCCAAGAGGGGAAAAACTCTTCCCCCGGACTGTTCCGCCAACGCCAGTGACGACGACGAGGACTGGCCTCCAAGGGCCAAGCCTCTGGCGAGATCGTAAGTATCCGGACTCCCGAATAACTTCAAGGTTTTCGTTTTCCGCCACATTATGTCTTTCTAATGCCGCATACAACCCTGCAGTCCGCCTAAGGATGATCTCCCCACTTCGTCGAGCGGGTCCTTAGGGGCGTCGGATATGGATTCTCTTCCGACTGCCTCCACCCCCCGTGATGCGGACGATGCCGAGGTGGGATCCCAGGAAGGGACCCACCAGGAGGAGAGGGCCCCGGAGGTGTCGCAGGACAACCTCCCGGACTTTGCACCGGACTCAGCCCCGGAACCCATAGTGGCTCCGGAGTCCGGCGGGCGACCCCTTCGTAAGAAGGGCAAGACCGCGACGCTGGCTGCCTCCGTCCAACCGGAGGTGCCGGATAATTTGCTAGAGGCGCTCAATAGCGCCTCCATTGAAGAGGAACACCGCACTGTTATGAGTGCGGTGATTCAGAAACTTCAGCTCGCCAAGAACGGGCTGACCGAAGCCTGCAGCAGCCTTCTAACAGGCTTTGAGGTAAGAATTTCAATATATGTAAAATGGTACCGCATAGACAGTAGCCCCTGATGCTCGGTTCGGTGTTCGGAAAGAAAAGCCGGACTGAGGATCTTTAGAAAGATAAACGCAGGAGTCATGAAAATATGTCAATATGGGATTGCAGGCTGTGCTGCTGACCTCTGCCGCACTGACTGCGGAGGTCAAAACTTTGAAGGAAAACCTCGAGCGGTCCGAGAACGAGCTCGGCCATGCCAAGAAGCAGCTCGAGGAAAAAAGAAGGTGAGTAATACCTTATGAAAATTGTACCTTACAGAAAAGGATTTGGTTGCAAGAAAAATGACAAGGATAACTGGGGTATTGCAGGGGCCACAAACGAGGTGGCGACCCTGAAAGAGGCGGTGGCCGCGGCCGAACGCAATGCGGCTGCGGAGCGCACCGAGCGAGAGAAACAGGAGGCGCGGGTGGCGGAGGTACAGCAAGAGCTCCAGGATCTCGTGAAGAAACACGAGAGCCTGGAGCGTGACTCGAAGACTCGAGAGTCTGAGCTTGCAACGGCTCTTGAGAGTGCCAAAGCCGCTAAGGCCGAAGCCTACAAGGCCCTCCAGGAGATAGAGGCGGTGAAGAAAATAGCAGCGGGTAAGGCATTTTTCATGCAAAGTAAGCATGTGAGTGTTAATTACCTGTCGCTTACCCGAATTCGGAGCTCTCCAGGAGCGTTCGCAGATCTTCCCCGCAGCGTGTCCGATGCTGCCGCATTCTACCGGACTGAGGAGGGGAGCTCAACGGAGAAGGTCTTCTGGTCTCAGTATGCTGAGGCCGGACATTTGGTGTCCCTGAGCGACCAGCTGAAGCAGCTGGTCGAGCTCTACAAGGCGGCCGAACAGGCCATGAAGGGCCTCATAGTTCGGCTGTGGCCTAAGGAGGCTATGCCTGGGAGCTACTTCGGCCTGGTGCGGCGGCTGGTGGACGCGTGCCCGTGGGTTGAAGTTATCAAGCACTCCGCCTGTATCGAGGGTGCGCGTCGGGCCCTTGCCCGCGCAAAGGTGCACTGGGGCAAGATGGATGCCCAGAAGCTTGTGACGGACCCCCCACCAGAGGGCAAGGAGCATCGCACGCCCGAGATGTATTATAGGAGTGTGCTGAAGGGCGCCCGCATTATTGCGGGTGAGTGCTCCAAAGAAGAAGTTTTGAGTAGACTCGCGTTTTGTTATCCTGTGCGCTGAAAACTAAGTTCATATGCGCGAAGCAACACTTGTTAATTTAAAATATTACCTTCTGTGCGGCTGTTTATCAAATCTGAGAGATGGCAAGTCGTCGGCTTCAGCCCCCATGCCACGAGTGCTGGGGTGTTCGGGATAAATTGGGCACTCTTGTTCCCATATTTGGGTCCATCGAGGGAGGCGCTCAACACAACGAACAAGGCAACCGGACTTATAATGCTTGAACACTCTCACTTAGCCATAGAATTCTATAATTTTAAATTTCGGCGAAGCCCCTAGTTTTCGGAAGGCCGAATTTGGGGCGCTATCCACGCCTTGGCCGGACAGAATCCGGCTCCTCGCTCGAAGCGGCATAAGTCTTTAGGGACTCGCAAAGAACCTCTCGAACAGCGACCAGCTCTCGCCTCATCATGACGGTCAGTTTTAGCTTTCTCCACTGAGGCGTTAACCCAGCTCAACTGGGGCGCAATCGCAGTGGTTCTCCCAGTGCTACCTTAGCCGATAAAACGGAACGTAAGGTACCAAAACATGGGAGCCGGGCAAACCCAACTATTGACCCAAGAACATGATTCGGAGCCGATGCATATAATGCTATAAGTTCGGGGTGCCGCACTTGTGAAAGTGTTCGGACTTATCACACCATAACGCGGGAAACATAAGCCCCTGGTGTATTTAGCCGTACCAAAACGTACGGATGCAACATGTCATAGATGAACATATGTGTAAGAAAGAAATGCAATTAGAAGCAAAAATGTGCTGCATTGCTCTATTCAATAAAAACTGCTGTAAGTGCAGGATGATACAAGTGGTGCGGTAAGCAAGGGATGGGACTGTTTAACATGTCCCCCTCCAGGGGTAGGCTACGGAATAATGCATAAAACAGATTTAATGCTCAAGATGGAGACCACCTGGATTTTCGTTGTAGCCTTTCTCCTTCCCTGGCTGTTGCATCGTGGGTTCGGCATGTCTGCTGCCGGACAGGGCCTCTGACGAACGGAGTCCTGTAGGTAAAAAATAAAAGGAAAAGAAAAAGAAACAACACACTTAAGAGCCCCTGGTGCGGTTGAGCCGCAGTCTGGGCTTATCGTGGTCGAGCCCCTTGCCCCATGCCCATGGTATCTTCAGGGCGTAATGGAGTACGCGAAGGGTCTGTCTTAATGTTTTACAGGGGCTGGGGTTGGGGCCGCACTGCTACGCGTGCTCGGAACGTGCCAGGTGGTCGTGTTGTAGGTTACTCCGGGCACGCTTAGCTGTGTCCGGCCGCTTGGCAGCCGGACTCGAGAATTGCCTTAAAAGGCTGCTTTGTACTTCTGCCGCGAGAGCCGCTGTATGTTCCTCCGTTCGGAGGGAGCGTTCAGTGTTTCCGTTGACCGTGATGACTCCTCTAGGGCCTGGCATCTTGAGCTTGAGGTATGCGTAGTGCGGCACCGCGTTGAACTTTGCGAACGCGGTACGTCCGAGCAAGGCATGATAGCCGCTGCGGAACGGGACTATGTCGAAGATTAACTCCTCGCTTCGGAAGTTATCCGGGGATCCGAAGACCACTTCCAGTGTAACTGAGCCTGTACAATTGGCTTCTACACCTGGTATGACGCCTTTAAAGGTCGTCTTGGTAGGTTTAATCCTTGAGGGGTCTATGCCCATTTTGCGCACCGTGTCCTGATAAAGCAGGTTTAGGCTGCTGCCGCCGTCCATCAGGACTCTGGTGAGATGAAATCCATCGACGATTGGGTCTAGAACCAATGCGGCGAACCCACCATGGCGAATGCTGGTGGGGTGGTCCCTTCGGTCAAAGGTGATCGGGCAAGAGGACCATGGATTGAACTTCGGGGCAACTGGCTCCATCGCGTATACATCCCTGAGTGCACGCTTCCGCTCCCTTTTGGGTATGTGCGTGGCATATATCATGTTCACCGTCCGCACCTGTGGGGGGAAACCCTTCTGTCCTCTATTGTTCGGCGGTCGGGTCTCTTCCTCGTCGTCGCTATGTAGCCCCTTGTCGCTGTTTTCGGCAATTAACTTGCCTGCCTGCTTGAACACCCAACAGTCCCTATTGGTGTGGTTAGCTGGCTTTTCAGGGGTGCCATGTATCTGGCACAAGCGGTCGAGAATTCGGTCCAAATTGGACGGACCCTGAGTTGTTCTTTTGAATGGCTTTTTCCGTTGACCGGGTTTAGAGCCTCTGAATCCGGCATTGACTGCCGTATCCTCACTGTTATCGCCGTTAATGCGGCGTTTGTTTTTGTTGCGACGCGACCTGCCACTACGGTCCTTGATATCCGGACTGCCAGAATTTTTGTTGAGGTTGTTGCTGCGTGCTAGCCAGCTGTCCTCACCCGCACAGAAGCGGGTCATGAGTGATGTAAGGGCTGCCATGGATTTCGGCTTTTCCTGTCCCAGGTGCCGGGCAAGCCACTCGTCGCGGATGTTATGCTTGAAGGCCGCGAGGGCCTCGGCATCCGGACAGTCGACGATTTGGTTTTTCTTGGTTAAGAACCGTGTCCAGAATTGTCTGGCCGATTCGTCTGGCTGCTGAATTATGTGGCTTAGGTCATCTGCATCTGGTGGTCGCACGTACGTGCCTTGGAAGTTATCGAGGAATGCGGCTTCCAGGTCCTCCCAACTCCCGATTGACTCTGCTGGCAAGCTGTTAAGCCAGTGCCGGGCTGGTCCTTTAAGTTTGAGTGGGAGATATTTGATGGCGTGGAGATCGTCTCCGCGGGCCATGTGGATGTGGAGGAGATAGTCCTCGATCCAGACCGCGGGGTCTGTTGTGCCATCATAAGATTCAATATTGACGGGTTTAAACCCTTCTGGGATTTGATGATCCATTACCTCATCTGTGAAGCACAGTGGGTGTGCGGCGCCTCTGTACTGGGCGATATCGCGACGGAGCTCAAAAGAGCTTTGTCTGTTGTGTTCGGCCCGGCCGGACTTACTGTGTCCGGGGTGACGGTGATCGTCACGTATCGTGGGGCGCCCACGTGATCCATAGATCGATCTTGATTGTCTTGCCTTATCCTCCAATATGTCTCGCAGGTCCGGAGTGTTCCCCTGTGGCCTTGTGCTTTTCGAGCGATGCCGGGGTACGGGTCTAGTGAAGGGCCTTGAGGCCTCTCTGTCGCGACCACGGGGTGGTCGATCAGCCGTATTGTCTCCTGGTGAAGCGGGATCATATGCCTCCACCTCTAATCGGGGGAGCAGCTTACGTTTGGGGTAGCTTTTGGAGGGGCGTTCGAGTTCATGCTCTTCGGCCGCGAGGACTTCGGTCCATCTGTCGGCTAGCAGATCTTGATCAGCTCTAAGCTGCTGCTGCTTTTTCTTGAGGCTGTTTGCCGTGGCCATAAGCCTGCGTTTGAAACGCTCCTGTTCGACGGGATCCTCAGGCACGACGAATTCGTCGTCGTCGAGGCTTGCCTCGTCTCCGGAGGGAGGCATATAGTCCTCTACCTCTTCTTCGGCCGCTCTCTCATGAGGGCTGGCGTCCCCCTCCTCCTGTGCTGGATCTTGCTGGAGTGGGTTGTCTTCGGCGCTATCCGGTGTATTATTGTCTCCGGTGCCGGAATCCTCATTCTTGCTATGGCGGGATTTAGAGCGGCGCCGCTGACGCCGGCGCTTGGGCTGTTTCTTGGAGGGGTCATCCTCCGCTATTCCTTCGCCGTTCCCATCCTTTGGGATATCCACCATGTATATGTCGTATGAAGAGGTGGCTTTCCAGTGCCCGGTGGGCGCTGGTTCTTGGTCGTCTCCGGCATCGTCGTCCATACCGTCGATGTCCTCAGAGTCGTAATCTAGCATGTCGGTTAGGTCGTCGACAGTGGCTACCAAGTGGGTGGTGGGTGGGCTCTGAATTTCTTCATCGTCCGCATCCCAACCGTCCTGGCCGCAGTCCGGCCAGGCCTCTCCTGATAACGAGAGGTACTTTAGCGAACTCAAGATGTCGCCAAAAGGTGAGTGTTGAAAGATGTCCGCCGCGGTGAACTCCATGATCGGCGCCCAATCGGATTCGACTGGAGGGGGCGCGGGAGGTCCGGAGTCCGGCAAGGAGTCCGGCACCTCGGAGTCACGAGCTTCATGGGGGACAAGATCGGTGTTCGGCTCTATCGCCGTAGAGGTTGCAGCCCCCGAGGTGGTGTCTAGCCATCCATCCTTGGTCTGCGCAGCCGGCTCCGAGTCGAAGATCGGAGCGGGTTCGAGTGCGGCCTCCAGGGTACTGTCCGGCTGCAGAGCTAAATCATGCCCATCGTGACAGTACGGCACGCTCGGCTGTGGCTCGAATCCGTCGAGGATCAAGTCCCCGCGGATGTCAGCCGTGAAGTTCAAACTTCCAAATCTGACCTGACGGCCAGGGGCGTAGCCTTCGATCTGCTCCAGCTGGCCAAGCGAATTGGCCCGCAGTGCGAAGCCGCCGAATACGAAGATCTGTCCGGGGAGGAAGGTCTCACCCTGGACTGCATCGTCGTTGATGATCGAAGAAGCCATCGAGCCTATCGGTGACGACACAGAGGAACTCTCAATGAAAGCACCAATGTCGGTGTCAAAACCGGCGGATCTCGGGTAGGGGGTCCCGAACTGTGCGTCTAGGCGGATGGTAACAGGAGACGAGGGACACGATGTTTTTACCCAGGTTCGGGCCCTCTTGATGGAGGTAAAACCCTACGTCCTGCTTGATTAATATTGATGATGTGGGTTACAAGAGTAGATCTACCACGAGATCAAGGAGGCTAAACCCTAGAAGCTAGCCTATGGTATGATTGTTGTTCGTCCTATGGACTAAAGCCATCCGGTTTATATAGACACCGGAGAGGGCTAGGGTTACACAGAGTCGGTTACAATGGTAGGAGATCTACATATCCATATCGCCAAGCTTGCCTTCCATGCCAAGGAAAGTCCCATCTGGACACAGGACGAAGTCTTCAATCTTGTATCTTCATAGTCTTGGAGTCCGACCGATGATGGTAGTTCGGCTATCCGGACACCCCCTAGTCCGGGACTCCCTCAGTCACCCTGGACTGGGAGGGGTTGGAGCTGCGGGGACGATCCGAAGGGGATCGTTGGCAAGCTCGGGCTCGGGGACGGCAACCCGCAGCCTGCCCGGCTAGGCTGCGGTTTCTACTAGCTTGTGGAGGGTGTGGGAGTAGCTGCGGGTGCTCAAAGAGGCTGGGGGTGGCGGCATTTATAGGCAGGCGGCGAGAGGGGTTCGGGCTCCGCCGGAGGACACCTGTCCACAGCGCCCGACGACGAACGGTGCTAGTGAGAGAGAGGGAAGAGGACGGAGAACACACGGAAACTATTGGCGGGCGCGGAAGAGCACAGGGGCGAGGGGGAAGACAACAAGCACAGTGCACGCGCACTGTGCTGTTGGCCAGACCGTGCCCGTGCCCGCTTCGGCAAGCTCTGGAATCGGCGAGTGCCAGGGGGAGTTAAGGGAGTGGCGACGAGGATGGTGGCGAGGTTTGGCATGCTCAGGCAGGCTGGGCAGCGAGCACGCGCTCAACAGAGCGCTAGGCGGCACACAGAGCGCGTGTTTTGTGTGCCAGCACGCCTGGACAAACGCGGTCACCGTGTGAACTATGACATCGTGCCACCCTAAGGGCTAACTTGATGTCTGGCGTGTAGTCCTTGGTAGATTGGAGTGTTACCACGGTTGGGCTTGGATCCATGTGCAGTAGAAATGGATTTGTACCACAAGCAAGTTTTTGGACAGTAACTTTGGAGGTTTACTGTGGTCAAACCACTGGGAGTTTGGGGCTGAGCTTTGGAGGCTTGCTTACACTTACTAGGGTAAAAAGGCACAAGAAAAACCAGCTACAATGGAGCTAGTAAAATGGTAGTTGTTGTAGAAACTACCATTTCTGTCCAGAAATGAAATTATTTTCTGTAGCCAAAATATTCCAAAGAGTGATGAAATATTTTTGCTCAGAAAGGTGCCCTAGGGTTCAAAGAATAATTGGGATTTTTCTCAGGATTTTTGGGGCAAGAAAAATTAGGGTTGCTTTGGAGCACAAAGGGCTAACTAGGATTTTGGAGGGCAAAATGAATATTTTTCACTTAAGAAAAATATTCCAAGCAATATTTGAGTTGATCCAGGAGTGAAATGATGGTTTGAGGAGGAGCAGAAACACTTGGGTGAAAGTCAAGGGGTACCCAAGTGGCTAAGTCCAAATGAAATGATTCAAAAAAACTCCAAACTCAAAACCAACTCAACTGAAAACACGGCAAAGAAAAGAGGGCAAAAACCAGGCTATCACAAACCTCCCCCACTTAGAATGAATCTCGTCCTCGAGATTCGGTTGCTTGGGAAAACCATTCTGGATAACATGCCCTTAGAAATTCTTCTGATTCCCATGTTGATTCTGACTCTGTGTGATGCTTCCAATGGACTTTGTAAAACTTTCGTGCTTTACTGGGAGTGACTCTTTCCATCTGATCCAGAAGTTTCACCGGACTTTCTTCATATGTTAAGTCCTTTGCGAGCTCTATTTTTGTGAAATCAGTCTTTTTCTCAGGCGGCGATATGCACCGTCGCAATTGGAAACATGGAACACGTTGTGCATGTCTGACAATTCAGGGGGCAACTCCAACTGATATGCCACAGCACCCACTCGCGTCATAACAGGAAATGGACCAATAACTTTGGGTGCCAATTTTCCACGAGTCTGAAACCTCTTGATAACTTTCATAGGCGTGACTCGAAGATAGACATGTTCTCCGGGTTCAAAGCTGATTTGTCGGTGCTTTGCATCATAATAACTTTTCTGTTGTGATTTGGCCAACTACAGTCTATCTCTAATTTCCTTGACTTGCTTATCGGCTTCCATCATGAGATCCGTTCCGAAAATATGGCTATCTCCGGGTTGAGACCAATTCAATGGAGTGCGGCACTTACGGCCATACAAAGCTTCATACGGTGACATCTTTAAACTGGTCTGGAAGCTATTGTTATACGAGAACTTGGCGTACGGCAAGCAGTCTTCCCATCTTGGGCCTTCGGCCAAAGCACAGGCTCGCAACATATCCTCGAGTATTTGGTTTACCCGTTCTGTATGTCCATCAGTCTGAGGATGATAAGCGGTACTATATTTTAATTCCGTCCCTAAGGCTCGATGGAGACGGGACCAAAAAGCGGAGGTAAAAAGTGAACCTCGGTCAGAAGTAATGTTTCGGGGGACTCCATGCAGATAGACTATTCCGGACACATACAATTGTGCAAGCTCATCTGATCGATATGAGTTACTGATCGGGAGGAAGTGGGCTACCTTGGTTAATGTGTCCACTATGACCCAGATTGCATCATTGCCCCGTCGGGTCTTAGGTAGTCCTGTAATGAAATCCATACAGACATCATCCCATTTCCATTGTGACACTGGAAGCGGTTGGAGAAGTACGGCTGGCTTATGATGTTCTGCCTTTACTTTGTTGCATATGTCGCAACAGGCCATGAAATAAGCAATGTCTTTCTTCATTCCATCCCACCAGAATATTTGTCGAAGGTCTTCGTACATTTTTGGACCTCCAGGGTGAATGGAATATGAGGATTCGTGGGCTTCTGATAGGATCTTCTACTTTAAATCCGCTTGATTGAGCACACAAATCCTTCTCCTAAATCGGAGGTACCGTATTGATCCTTCGAGAAATCGGAATGCTTGACACGTTTTTGCAGATCGGCATCGCCTGGTTGGGCCTTGCGGATTTATTCCTCAAGAGTAGGGGTAACTTCCAGAATATTGGCAAGGCCAGCCTCAACTATGACCAGGTTGAGCTGAGCAATCTTTTCTTTAAGTTCGGGAGGCAAAGATTCTAATAGGACATTTAAACTGACTGGCTTTCGACTGAGCGCATCGGCAACCACGTTGGCCTTACCCGGATGGTAATTCATTCCAAGGTCATAATTCTTGACCAACTCAAGCCATCTTCATTGACGGAGATTTAAATCTAGCTGAGTAAATATATATTTGAGGCTTTTGTGATTGGTAAAAATTTGGCACCTTTTTCCGATGAGGTAGTGTCTCCAAATTTTTAAGGCATGAACCACCGCGGCCATTTCCAAATCATGAGTGGGGTAATTCCCCTCGTGGGGTCATAGATGTCGTGAGGCGTAAGCTACTACCTTGCCATCTTGCATAAGTACGCATCCCAGTCCTTGCCTGGAAGCGTCGCAGTACACATCAAAGCTGCGGTAGATATCTGGAAGTGTTAATACTGGTGCAGTTGTCAGTCGTTTCTTTAACTCAGTGAAACTTTTCTCATAGTCCTTAGTCCATTCAAACATCTTATCCTTTTTGAGAAGCTCTGTCATGGGTTTAGCAATCTTGGAGAACCCTTCAATGAAACGGCGGTAATATCCAGCTAATCCAAGAAAACTACGGATCTGAGATACGGTTGCGGGTGGCAACCAGTCGAGCACATCCTTTACCTTGCTTGGGTCCACGGCTATACCTTCAGCGGATAGCACATGTCCGAGGAATCTGACTTGCTTGAGCCAAAACTCACATTTACAATTTTGGCGTATAATTGATGCTCACAGAGTCGTTGTAACACTGCTCGGAGGTGTTCCTTATGCTCTTCTTCACTTCTTGAGTAAATGAGTATATCATCGATGAAGACGACCACGAACTTATCGAGGAAGTCCATGAATACTTTATTCATCATGTGCATGAAGAAAGCAGGGGCGTTGGTGAGGCCAAAAGACATAACTGTATATTCATAGAGACCGTAGCGAGTGGTGAATGCAATCTTGGGAATATCCTCCTTTTTAATTTTGAGTTGATAATACCCAGTCCGTAAATTGATCTTGGAGAATACCTTGGCCCCACTAAGCTGATCAAACAAATCATCAATTCTTGGCAGAGGGTATTTGTTTTTTATTGTGACATCATTCAGCTGACAGTAATCCACACACATGCGAAGACTGCCATCTTTCTTGTCCACGAAAATAGCAGGTGATCCCCATGGTGAGGAGCTAGGGCGGATATACCCTTTCTGGAGCATTTCATCAAGCTATTTCTTTAGCTCCACTAATTCTGATGACGGCATTCGATAATACTTCTTGTGTATTGGTGTGGTTCCGGGCACAAGATCTATCGCAAACTCAAGCTGTCGATCAGGTGGCATGCCTGGCAGTTCTTCTGGGAATACATCAGGAAACTCGCTGACCACCGGAATCAATTCACTTTCAGCCATTGCTGTAAAGACCATTTCCTTGGAGGGTATGCTTCTTCGAGCAATAAATTTTGTAGTTTGTCCCTCTTGGCCGGTCAAGTAGACTTCTCGGGTCGCACAATTTATGCATACTTGATACTGAGTCAGCCAATTAATACCCAAGATAACATCCAACTTGTTGGATTCAATAAGTATCAAAGAAGTTGGAAAACGGACTCCGTTGATATTGACTTCCAGATTACGGCAAACTATATTGCTTCTGATTAGAGATCCCGGGGTTTGTACGAGCATATTCTTGCCCAAAAGCGAACAAGGAAATTTATTTTGGGTAACAAAACTCCGAGAAATAAAAGAGTGGGAAGCCCCAGAGTCAAATAAATTACTGCAGGTATGTTATTAATAGGGAACATACCAATAACGACTTCGGGGTTCTCTTGGGCTTCGTTGGCGGAAATGTGATGAATGTATCCCGTGAGGTCGTGCTGATCTGGGCATGCCTCCATATAATGGACTTGTGGCTTGAAGGTAGTATTTGTCCGATTGTTTGTGGGACACTGTTTGGCATAATGTCCGGTTTACCCACAATTGAAACAGGAATTGTTGCGCAGACGATTCTCTAGTATTGGGTTGAGCACATCATTCTTGACTTGGGTGGTGGTCTTGTTAACATTTTGTTGCCAATTGGGCATGTATGCTACCTGAGTCGGCTGCCAGGTATGAACCTTCTGCATTGGTTGCATTTCTTTTCTTGGCTCAAACTTGCGCTTGTGATCATTGTTGGCAGGCTTAGTATCTGATACAAGCTTGTTTTCCCTTTCAGCAATGAAAGCCTTGTTCACCAGGGTTTGGAAGTCTAGGAAATCGAACATACTGAGAGTACAACGGAGTTGCGGGTTTAACCCACCAAGAAACCTGTCCATCTTTCTTTCCTCAGTGGCCATGTCATATTGAGAGTAACATGACAGATGATTGAATTTCTGCAAATATTCTCCCACAGACTGACTTCCTTGGAGGAGCGCGAGAAATTCACGCTGCTTAGTCTTCATAATTCCCGTAGGGATGTGATATTTTCGGAATCGTTCCTTGAATCTTGACCAGGTAACTTCTTCATCAGCAAACCACATGGCTTTTTCATTTTCCCACCATATGGTAGCAGCGCCTTCAAGACAATGTGTTACAAATGGAACCTTATCACCTTCATCAGTTCGAGCAACCTCAAGCTTCTTTTCCATAGTTCTCAACCAATCATCTGCATCCAAGGGATCAATGGCTTGACTGAAACTAGGAGGCTTAGTCCTTTGTAAATCAGATAGCTTGGAGTGATGACCGGGCTGATTTCCATTTTGTCCAACCATAGCTTGAATACTTCTGAGTATTTCCATCAGATCATTATTTTGTCTTTCCTCAAACATACGCAAAATTTTCTCGGTGGAGGGCGGATTTGGCGGTGGAGGCGGTGGTGGAACGTACGGCTCGGGTGAGTGTCCTGCATGTCGTGCGGAACGACGAACAGGAGAACCCTCGCGAACGTTGCTACTACAGCCTCCCCGCGTCATCCTAATATGATTATTTTCCCAAGGCAACGCAACCGAGATGAGAATCATTCAAAAATAAACTGGGGAGAAGCCAGCAACAAAAATGCAAGTAAAACCAAAATGGCGAAGAAAATACGGCGAATAAAATAAAGTCCAACATAATTATACATAGACTCATACATGAAAGATAACAACATGCCAGGTCCAACTACCCTCATACATGAAACAAAACATCATGACTCGTACGACTACATCCATACTCCATCCTGACGACTGCGAATACTCGGAAGCTCTACTGCTCTGCTGGTGTTACGGGGTCCTCTCCTGAAGCAGGCTCAGATCCTGAACTGACGGGGTTAACTGAGACCTTCGGGTTAAAAGTGACACGACGACGCTGCCTCGAGGGCTCTCCCTCCGGGGCAGGTGGAGGGTGAATCATCAGGGATACAGGAGTGGCGAGGAGTGAAACCCACTCAGCAGGAGCACTAAGTGGACTCACAATCACGGTGCCCGAGCTACTCGGAGGAGTAACCGGGGAAACAGGGGATCGAGAACTGGCAGAAATATAGGGAGTAAATCCTACATACGTTGGAGTAGTGCCTGAGCTAGCAGAGACTAAAGCAGAGGCTAAAGCGGTACGGGCACAATTCAGCTCATGAGCCAGCTCGTAGATCAGAAGATAGCTAGCAGTGATATAGCGAGAAAGGTGGCTAGCTACACTATTAGACTCTGGATCAATGACAGGGAAATGGACACGACCATTATCATGGAGAGAAGGATAGTAGTGGAAACCTGGGTGATTCTGCATTCGGACCTCGTTGTAACGGAGCTCAACGAGTACCTCGAATGCAGCAAACTGGACAGCCTGAGAAGCGGTAGAAGCGTAGCCGCTTCGAGAGGTACGAGTGTAAGTGTTGGAATCGGAACTGGTGCGCAGAGTAACCACGGCGTGATACTCATACACCGAGTCAGCTAGACGCTCCCGGTACACATGATAGACTGGATCGTCACCATGGGGGTACAACCGATGCCACACGTTACGAAGGATATGCGGCGACGTGTACGGCATCAGCTGCAACTGGCACGGATACAGCACTGCAGCCATCTACACTCACAACCATTAGCAAGTTAGCATAAAAATAAAAATCAGTGCATGCAATGCAACAACCAGCTACAAATGTGCTACCGACTCTCAACTACAACTCGTATCTAACGTCCAGTTAACTCGGCTTAGTCTAGCATGGCCTACAGTCAGGGCGGCTCTGATGCCAAGCGTTGTGGCACCCCGGCTCAGAGCGACCGGTTTACCCTGCATTGCCAGCCCAGAGACCTTGTCTTCTAGCAACACACAACAACTTGGTACAGAAAAACAACCGCTTTATTCATGCTAGCGGAGCATAGTTCATATTACAACATTTAGCGAGGCCAAGCGACACACACATTGCGGCTGAACAATATGTACATTATTTAGTAAACATAAAGGGTCCACGATCATGACAACTACACGGCAGCGGAACAACGTCGTAGCGGGACTCCATAGCACAGGACACCGATGTGGACACGATCTAGACTCGGATAGCTCTCCTTTCCAACGAGACTTTCCTGAAATCGGGCATGACACGCCAGGTCAGTACATTGAATGTACTTGCAAGCTCACAACAAGCATAAACATAATGACGAACAATATCATGATATTCAACCAATTAACAACAATGCAACAATATATCCAACATGTTGTGATTATGCTCAAGTGGTGCTCGTCCCATGGACTGGCTTACCGAACGTGATCATTTCTAGACCACAAACATGAAGAACTCAAAGACAATCTCGTGATCCTTACGGCGATCACAACCCGACCACATCTGGTCCAACTCAACACGATGGCCTTACTGCCATTACCTCAGTGCAAATCTTAGTGTGCAAATTTATTAAGTGTTGACCCGTGGTGTACCCTACTTTCGAGCATGTCCGTAACCGTGGACTCCGCTATCAATAGATTAATACACTCTACAGAGGTAGCGCACTGGACCCACACTACGGAACCCATGGCCTCGCACTCCCATTCGGGTGGACCAACGGCATTCCGATGAAACCACTTCATTGTCATGACACTCTCCCGGCCACTCCGACTCAATCCCCATCGGTCTAGTCCTGGGTGGCCCCGTGTCTACCTCAAGTCACCTCAAACCACCGTTGTGGCAACGATCCACTCTGGCACCCAAAAACTTAACTCATCAACGGGCTCACAAGGTTATGCCTGCTTACCGGGCCAGGGTATAGCACGCCCATAACCTTCCCTAGATGGAGGCACCGACCAGAGGCACGACAATGAAACGCATTAAGGTCGTCCCATACCGGCAAATGTGGTTGCACTGGGAAAAACTCGTTTCAGCGGCACCACGACCCGGTCACATATTCAAGTTGAGTTATTTATCAGGTTCAACTTAAAGTGAAAGTAACCGGTGTCATAATGCCATGCTATGCATCACTTAACATATGCATCACATATCCATGAAAATAACTAAGTCAACTACGCTCCCACGGAGCCATCATTAACTCATGGTACTTCTCTGGTTAAGATCCAATCTCACTTAAACTAGAATCATTTCTAGCAATCTCATCATTTTTCATCATGCAAGAATAATAATTAAACTAATTATTAATCTCCATGGCCATATCATTTTATCATTACTCATAACTAAGTTCTTGTTAACTTATCAACAAGATTCATTTCAAACTTTTTGTAAATCAAGCATATTTAACATGACAGGCATTCAACAGAATATAAATCATAACAATTATTTAAATGCATGAATAATCATAAGTTCAAGTACGAAAATCACAAATATTGAAGTGGACTATGAAAATGTTGTTGTGGCTTGCCTTAGTGCTGATGAGGTTCACAAACCTCCTGGTGATCCTCAAGACAAGCTTGCTCTTCTGAAAATAAATAAAACCACAAAAAGAAAACATCAAGAAACCTTCTGAAAATTACCAGAATATCTAGACAGCAAGGAAAAATCCCATATTTTTGGTGCTGCTAGACTTTTGGACAAAGAACACAATGCAAAAAGAATCAATGCATTTGGACTTATAGAATAGAAGTTGTGGCTGTTTGAAGTTTCCTGGATTTAAATGAATTTGAAATAAAAATAAAACAGACTGGGGGGGTGACGTCGAAGACGTAAACGCCTAGGGCGCCACCACTCGTACCGCTTTGCGCGCTTACTGAGTGGCTGACTAGCGGGCCCCACTAGTCAGGTCCGAAGGAGGAGGAGAAGGAAACAGAGGGAGGTGGAGCTTCGTCGGAGCACACGCCGGTGTCGAGGGGTCTTGGGGTCAAACGAGAGGGGGGAATCGAAGGATAAGAAGATGGCGCACCTACCCGTACCCGTAGCGTGGCTAGAGGTGACCGGACGGTGTCAGAAACGGCCTCTCCAGCGGAGGCAGAGGGCAGCGGTCACCAGGGACGAAGACGACGGCGGCTCGGGGCGGCTCTAGGGGCTCCAACAGGGCGAAACGGCCTCACCGAAGAGTGGCGGAGGCACTGGCAGGGTCGCCCTGGCCTGGGAGGGGTTGGAGCTGCGGGGACGATCCGAAGGGTATCGCTGGCGAGCTTGGGC
Organism: Triticum aestivum; assembly: GCF_018294505.1. NCBI lineage: Eukaryota > Viridiplantae > Streptophyta > Magnoliopsida > Poales > Poaceae > Triticum > Triticum aestivum. The sequence continues at coordinate 640,592,625 of NC_057801.1, forward strand.
TCGGGGACGGCAGCCCGTGGCCTGCCCGGCCGGGCTGCGGCTTCTACTAGCTTGTGGAGGGTGTGGGAGTAGCTGCGGGTGCTCAAAGAGTCTGGGGGTGGCGGCATTTATAGGCGGGCAGCGAGAGGGGTTCGTGTTGGGTAATGTTGCATAAAATAAAAAAATTCCTACATTCACCAAGATCAATCTATGAGTTCATCTAGCAACGAGAGAAGAGTTCATCTACATACCCTTGTAGATTGCGTGCGGAAGCATTCAAGAGAACGGGGTTGAGGGAGTCATTCTCGTCGTGATCCAAATCACCGGAGATCCTAGCGCCGAACGGACGGCACCTCCGCATTCAACACACGTACGGTCAGCGTGACATCTCCTCCTTCTTGATCCAGCAAGGGGAAAAGGAGAGGTTGATGAAGATCCAGCAGCACGACGGCGTGGTGGTGGATGCAGCAGGGTTCCGGCAGAGCTTCGCCGAGCTTCTGCGAGAGGAGGAGGTGTAGAAAGGAGGGGAGGGAGGCGCCAGGGTGTTGGGTGTGGCTGCCCTCCCACCCCCCCTCTTTATATAGGGACCCCAGGGGGGTGTCGGCCCTAGAGATGGGATCTCTAGGGGGGCGGCGGCCAAGGGGGGTGGAGTGCCCCCCCAAGGAAAGTGGAGGCGCCCCTCCCCTAGGGTTCCCAACCCTAGGCGCAGAGGGGGGCCCAGGGGGGTGCACCAGCCCACTAGGGGCTGGTTCCCCTCCCACTTCAGCCGATGGGGCCCTCCGGGATAGGTGGCCCCACCCGGTGGACCCCCTGGACCCTTCCGGTGGTCCCGGTACAATACCGGTGGACCCCGAAACTTTCCCGATGGCCGAAACTCGACTTCCCATATATAATTCTTTACCTCCTGACCATTCCGAAACTCCTTGTGACGTCGGGATCTTATCCGGGACTCCGAACAACTTTTGGTTTGATGCATACTCATATTCATACAACCCTAGCGTCACCGAACCTTAAGTGTGTAGACCCTACGGGTTAGGGAGACATGCAGACATGCCCGAGACGGCTCTCCGGTCATTAACCAACAGCAGGATCTGGTTACCCATGTTGGCTCCCACATACTCCTCGATGATCTCATCGGATGAACCACGATGTCGAGGATTCAAGCAACCCCGTATACAATTCCCTTTGTCAATAGGTACATTACTTGCCCGAGATTCGGTCGTCGGTATCCCAATACCTCGTTCAATCTCGTTACCGGCAAGTCACTTTACTCGTACCGTAATGCATGATCTCGTGACCAGACACTTGGTCACTTTGAGCTCATTATAATGATGCATTACCGAGTGGGCCCAGAGATACCTCTCCGTCATACGGAGTGAAAAATCCCACTCTCGATCCGTGTTAACCCAACAGACACTTTCGGAGATACCTATAGTGCACCTTTATAGTCACCCAGTTACGTTGTGACATTTGGTACACCCAAAGCACTTCTACAGTATCCGGGATTTACACGATCTCATGGTCTAAGGAAAAGATACTTGACATTGGAAAAGCTCTAGCAAACGAACTACACGATCTTTGTGCTATGCTTAGGATTGGGTCTTGTCCATCACATCATTCTCCTAATGATGTGATCCCGTTATCAATGACATCCAATATCCATAGTCAGGAAACCATGACTATCTGTTGATCAACGAGCTAGTCAACTAGAGGCTTACTAGGGACATGTTGTGGTCTAAGTATTCACACGTGTATTACAATTTCCGGATAACACAATTATAGCATGAATAAAAGACAATTATCATGAACAAGGAAATATAATAATAAGCCTTTTATTATTGCCTCTAGGGCATATTTCCAACAGTCTCCCACTTGCACTAGAGTCAATAATCTAGTTACATTGTGATGAATCGAACACCCATAGAGTTCTGGTGTTGATCATGTTTTGCTTGCGGAAGAGGTTTAGTCAACGGATCTGCGACATTCAGATCCGTATGTACTTTGCAAATACCTATGTCTCCATCTTGAACATTTTCACGGATGGAGTTGAAACGACGCTTGATGTGCCTGGTCTTCTTGTGAAACCTGGGCTCCTTGGCAAGGGCAATAGCTCCAGTGTTGTCACAGAAGAGAGTGATTGACCCCGACACATTGGGTATGACTCCTAGGTCGGTGATGAACTCCTTCATCCATATTGCTTCATGTGCTACCACCGAGGCTGCCATGTACTCCGCTTCACATGTAGATCCCGCCACGACGCTCTGCTTGCAACTGCACCAGCTTACTGCTCCACGATTCAACATATACATGTATCCGGTTTGTGACTTAGAGTCATCCAGATCTTTGTCGAAGCTAGCGTCGACGTAACCCTTTACGACGAGCTCTTCGTCACCTCCATAAACGAGAAACATGTCCTTTGTCCTTTTCAGGTACTTCAGGATGTTCTTGACCGTTGTCCAGTGTTCCTTGCCGGGATTACTTTGGTACCTTCCTACCAAACTTACGGCAAGGTTTACATCAGGTCTGGTACACAGCATGGCATACATAATAGATCCTATGGCCGAGGCATAGGGGATGACACTCATCTCTTCTTTATCTTTTGCCGTGGTCGGGCATTAAGCCGAGCTCAATCTCACACTTGCAATACAGGCAAGAACGCTTTCTTGGACTGATCCATTTTGAACTTCTTCAAAATCTTATCAAGGTATGTGCTTTGTGAAAGACCTATGAGGCGTCTCGATTTATCCCTACAGATCTTGATGCCTAATATGTAAGCAGCTTCTCCAAGGTCCTTCATTGAAAAACACTTATTCAAGTAGGCCTTAATGCTGTCCAAAAGTTCTATATCATTTCCCATCAAAAGTATGTCATCTACATATAATATGAGAAATGTTACAGAGCTCCCACTCACTTTCTTGTAAACGTAGGCTTCTCCATAAGTCTGCATAAACCCAAACGCTTTGATCATCTCATCAAAGCGAATGTTCCAACTCCGAGATGCTTGCACCAGCCCATAAATGGATCGCTGGAGCTTGCACACCTTGTTAGTATTCTTAGGATCGACAAAACCCTCCGGCTGCATCATATACAGTTCTTCCTTAAGATAGCCGTTAAGGAATGCCGTTTTGACGTCCATCTGCCATATCTCATAATCATAGTATGCGGCAATTTCTAACATGATTCGGACAAACTTCAGCTTCGCTACGAGAGAGAAAGTCTCATCGTAGTCAACCCATGAACTTGCCGATAACCCTTAGCGACAAGTCGAGCTTTATAGATGGTAATATTACCATCCGCGTCCGTCTTCTTCTTAAAGATCCATTTGTTTACTATCGCTCGCCGATCATCGGGCAAGTCTGTCAAAGTCCATACTTTGTTTTCATACATGGATTCTATCTCGGATTGCATGGCTTCAAGCCATTTGTTGGAATCTGGGCCCGCCATCGCTTCTTCATAGTTCGAAGGTTCACTGTTGTCTAACAACATGATTTCCAAGACAGGGTTGCCATACCACTCTGGTGTGGAACGTGTCCTTGTGGACCTACGAAGTTCAGTAGCAACTTGATCCGAAGTACCTTGATCATCATCATTAATTTCCTCTCCAGTCGGTGTAGGCACCACAGGAACATTTTCCTGTGCTGCATTACTTACCGGTTCAAGAGGTAGTACTTCATCGAGTTCTACTTTCCTCCCACTTACTCCTTTCGAGAGAAACTCTTTTTCCAGAAAGGATCCATTCTTGGCAACAAAGATCTTGCCTTCGGATCTAAGGTAGAAGGTATACCCAATGGTTTCCTTAGGGTATCCTATGAAGACGCATTTTTCCGACTTGGGTTCGAGCTTTTCAGGTTGAAGTTTCTTGACATAAGCATCACATCCCCAAACTTTCAGAAACGACAACTTAAGTTTCTTCCCAAACCATAATTCATATGGTGTCGTCTCAACGGATTTAGACGGAGCCCTATTTAAAGTGAATGTAGCTGTCTCTAGAGCGTATCCCCAAAATGATAGCGGTAAATCGGTAAGAGACATCATAGATCGCACCATATCCAATAGAGTGCGATTACGACGTTCGGACACACCGTTACGCTGAGGTGTTCCAGGCGGCGTGAGTTGTGAAATGATTCCACATTTTCTTAAGTGTGTACCAAATTCGTGACTTAAATATTCTCCTCCATGATCTGATCGTAAGAATTTTATTTTTCGATCACGTTGATTCTCTACTTCATTCTGAAATTCCTTGAACTTTTCAAAGGTCTCAGACTTGTGTTTTATCAAGTAGACATACCCATATCTACTTAAGTCATCAGTGAGAGTGAGAACATAATGATATCCTCCGCGAGCCTCAACGCTCATTGGACCACACACATCAGTATGTATGATTTCCAATAAGTTGGTTGCTCACTCCATTGTTCCGGAGAACGGAGTCTTGGTCATTTTGCCCATGAGGCATGGTTCGCATGTGTCAAATGATTCATAATCGAGAGACTCTAAAAGTCCATCAACATGGAGCTTTTTCATGCGCTTGACACCAATGTGACCAAGGCGGCAGTGCCACAAGTATGTGGGACTATCGTTATCAACTTTACATCTTTTGGTATTCACACTATGAATATGTGTAACATTACGTTCGAGATTCATTAAGAATAAACCATTGACCATCGGGGCATGACCATAAAACATATCTCTCATATAAATAGAACAACCATTATTCTCGGATTTAAATGAGTAGCCATCTCGCATTAAACGAGATCCAGATACAATGTTCATGCTCAAACTTGGCACAAAATAACAATTATTGAGGTTTAAAACTAATCCCATAGGTAAATGTAGAGGTAGCGTGCCGACGGCGATCACATCGACCTTGGAACCATTCCCGATGCGCATCGTCACCTCGTCCTTCGCCAGTCTCCACTTATTCTGCAGCTCCTGCTATGAGTTACAAATGTGAGCAACGGCACCGGTATCAAATACCCAGGAGTTACTACGAGTACTAGTAAGGTACACATCAATTAAATGTATATCAAATATACCTTTAGTGTTGCCGGCCTTCTTGTCCGCTAAGTATTTGGGGCAGTTCCGCTTCCAGTGACCCTTCCCTTTGCAATAAAATCACTCAGTCTCAGGCTTGGGTCCATTCTTTGACTTCTTCCCGACAACTGGCTTACCGGGCGCGGCAACATCTTTACCGTCCTTCTTGAAGTTCTTCTTACCCTTGCCCTTCTTGAACTTGGTGGTTTTATTGACCATCAACACTTGATGTTCTTTCTTGATTTCTACCTCTGCTGACTTTAGCATTGAAAATACTTCAGGAATAGTTTTCACCATCCACTGCATATTGTAGTTCATCACAAAGCTCTTGTAGCTCGGTGGGAGCGACTGAAGGATTCTGTCAATGACCGCCTCGTCCGGGAGGTTAATGTCCAGCTGGGACAGGCGGTTGTGCAACCCAGACATTTTGAGTATGTGCTCACTGACAGAACTGTTTTCCTCCATCTTACAACTATAGAACTTGTCGGAGACCTCATATCTCTCGACCCGGGCATGAGCTTGGAAAACCATTTTCAGCTCTTTGAACATCTCATATGCTCCATGTTGCTCAAAATGCTTTTGGAGCCCCGGTTATAAGCTGTAAAGCATGCCGCACTGAACGAGGGAGTAATCATCAGCACATGACTGCCAAGCATTCATAACGTCTTGGTTCTCTCGGATGGGTGCTTCACCTAGCGGTCCTTCTAGGACATATGCTTTCTTGGCAGCTATGAGGATGATCCTCAGGTTCCGGACCCAGTCCGTATAGTTGCTGCCATCATCTTTCAGCTTGGTTTTCTCTTGGAACGCGTTGAAGTTCATGTTGACATGAGCGTTGGCCATTTGATCTACAAGACATATTTTACAAAGATTTTAGACTAAGTTCATGATAATTAAGTTCATCTAATCAAATTATTTAATGAACTCCCACTCAGATTTGACATCCCTCTAGTCATCTAAGTGTTACATGATCTGAGTCGACTAGGCCGTGTCCGATCATCACGTGAGACAGACTAGTCATCATTGGTGAACATCTCCATGTTGATCGTATCTTCCATACGACTCATGTTCGACCTTTCGGTCTCTGTGTTCCGAGGCCATGTCTGTACATGCTAGGCTCGTCAAGTTAATCCTAAGTGTTTTTGCATGTGTAAAACTGTCTTACACCCGTTGTATGTGAACGTAAGAATCTATCACACCCAATCATCACGTGGTGCTTCGAAACGACGAACTTTAGCAACGGCGCACAGTTAGGGGGAACACTTTCTTGAAATTATTATAAGGGATCATCTTATTTACTACCGTCGTTCTAAGTAAACAAGATGCATAAACATAATAAACATCACATGCAATTATATAGTAGTGACATGATATGGCCAATATCATATAGCTCCTTTGATCTTCATCTTCGGGGCTCCATGATCATCTTCGTCACCGGCATGACACCATGATCTCCATCATCATGATCTCCATCATCGTGTCTCCATGAAGTTGCCCGCCAACTATTACTTCTACTACTAAGGCTAACTGTTTAGCAATAAAGTAAAGTAATTACATGGCATTAAATCATTGACACGCAGGTCATACAATAATTAAGACAACTCCTATGGCTCCTGCCGGTTGTCATACTCATCGACATGCAAGTCGTGATTCCTATTACAAGAACATGATCTCATACATCACAATATATCATTCATCACAACTTTTGGCCATATCACATCACATAGCAATTGCTGCGAAAACAAGTTAGACGTCCTCTAATTGTTGTTGCATCTTTTACGTGGCTGCAATTGGGTTCTAGCAAGAACGTTTTCTTACCTACAAATAACCACAACATGATTTTGTCAACTTCTATTTATCCTTCATAAGGACCCTTTTCATCGAATCCGCTCCAACTAAAGTGGGAGACACATACACCCGCTAGCCACCTTATGCAACTAGTGCATGTCAGTCGGTGGAACCTGTCTCACGTAAGCGTACGTGTAAGGTCAGTCCGGGCTGCTTCATCCCACAATACCTCTGAAGCAAAATAAGACTAGTAGTGGCAAGCAAGTTGACAAGATCTACGCCCACAACAGATTTGTGTTCTACTCGTGCAATAGAGAACTATGCATAGACCTAGCTCTGATACCACTGTTGGGTAACGTTGCATAAAATAAAAAAATTCCTACGTTCACCAAGATCAATCTATAAGTTCATCTAGCAACAAGAGAAGAGTGCATCTACATACCCTTGTAGATTGCGTGCGGAAGCGTTCAAGAGAATGGGGTTGAGGGAGTCGTTCTCGTCGTGATCCAAATCACCGAAGATCCTAGCGGCGAATGGACGGCACCTCCGCGTTCAACACACGTACGGTCAGCATGACGTCTCCTCCTTCTTGATCCAGCAAGGGGAAAAGGAGAGGTTGATGAAGATCCAGCAGCACGACGGCGTGGTGGTGGATGCAGCAGGGTTCCGGCAGAGCTTCGCCGAGCTTCTGCGAGAGGAGGAGGTGTAGAAGGGAGGGGAGGGAGGCGCCAGGGTGTTGGGTGTGGCTGCCCTCCCACCCCCCTCTTTATATAGGGACCCCGGGGGGCCGCCGGCCCTAGAGATGGGATCTCTAGGGGCGGCGGCCAAGGGGGGTGGAGTGCCCCCCAAGGCAAGTGGAGGCGCCCCCTCCCCTAGGGTTCCCAACCCTAGGCACAAAGGGGGGCCCAGGGGGGGCGCACCAGCCCACTAGGGGCTGGTTCCCCTTCCACTTCAGCCCATGGGGCCCTCCGGGATAGGTGGCCCCACCCGGTGGACCCCCTGGACCCTTCCGGTGGTCCCGGTACAATACCGGTGGACCCCAAAACTTTCCCGATGGCCGAAACTCGACTTCCCATATATAATTCTTTACCTCCAGACCATTCCGGAACTCCTCGTGACGTCCGGGATCTCATCCGGGACTCCGAAAAACTTTCGGTTTGCTGCATACTCATATTCATACAACCCTAGCGTCACCGAACCTTAAGTGTGTAGACCCTACGGGTTCGGGAGACATGCAGACATGCCCGAGACGGCTCTCCGGTCATTAACCAACAGCGGGATCTGGATACCCATGTTGGCTCCCACATACTCCTCGATGATCTCATCGGATGAACCACGATATCGAGGATTCAAGCAACCCCGTATACAATTCCCTTTGTCAATCGGTACGTTACTTGCCCGAGATTCGATCGTCGGTATCCCAATACCTCGTTCAATCTCGTTACCGGCAAGTCACTTTACTCGTACCGTAATGCATGATCCCGTGACCAGACACTTGGTCACTTTGAGCTCATTATGATGATGCATTACCGAGTGGGCCCAGAGATAGCTCTCTGTCATACGGAGTGACAAATCCCAGTCTCGATCCGTGTCAACCCAATAGACACTTTCAGAGATACTTGTAGTGCACCTTTATAGTCACCCAGTTACGTTGTGACGTTTGGTACACCCAAAGCACTCCTACGGTATCCGAGAGTTACACGATCTCATGGTCTAAGGAAAAGATACTTGACATTGGAAAAGCTCTAGCAAACGAACTACACGATCTTTGTGCTATGCTTAGGATTGGGTCTTGTCCATCACATCATTCTCCTAATGATGTGATCCCATTATCAATGACATCCAATGTCCATAGTCAGGAAACCATGACTATCTGTTGATCAACGAGCTAGTCAACTAGAGGCTTACTAGGGACATGTTGTGGTCTAAGTATTCACACGTGTATTACGATTTCCGGATAATACAATTATAGCATGAATAAAAGACAATTATCATGAACAAGGAAATATAATAATAATCCTTTTATTATTGCCTCTAGGGCATATTTCCAACAGTTCGAGCTCCGCCGGAGGACACCTGTCCACGGCACCCGGCGACGAACGGCACCAGTGAGGGAGAGGGAAGAGGATGGAGATCACGCGGAAACTATTAGTGGTCGCGGACAAGCACAGGGGCGAGGGGGAAGACGACGAGCACAGTGCGCCGCGCACTATGTCATTGTCCGGACCGTGCCCGTGCCCGCTGCGGCGACCTCCGGCGTCAGTGAGTGCCAGGGGGAGTTAAGGGAGTGGAGACGAGGATGGTGGCGAGGTTTGGCATGCTCGGGCAGGCTGGGCGGCGAGCACGCTCTCAACAGAGCGCTAGGCGGCATGCAGAGCGCGTGTTTTGCTTGCCAGCACACCCGGACGAACGCGGTCACCGCGTGAACTATGATATCAGGCCACCCTAAGCGCTAACTTGATGTGTGGCGTGTAGTCCTTGGTAGATTGGAGTGTTACCACGGTTGGGCTTGGATCCAGGTGCAGTAGAAATGGATTTGTACTGCAAGCAAGTTTCTGGACAGTAACTTTGGAGGTTTACTATGGTCAAACCACTACGAGTTTGGGACTAAGCTTTGGAGGCTTGCTTACACTTACTAGGGTAAATAGGCACAAGAAAACCCAGCTACAATGGAGCTATTAAAATGGTAGTTGCTGTAGAAACTACCATTTTTGTCCAGAAATGAAATTATTTTCTGTAGCCAAAATATTCCAAAGAGTTATGAAATATTTTTGCTCAGAAAGGTGCCATAGGGTTCAAGGAATAATTGGGACTTTTCTCAGGATTTTTGGGGCAAGAAAAATTAGGGTTGCTTTGGAGCACAAAGGGCTAACTAGGGTTTTGGAGGGCAAAATGAATATTTTTCATTTAAGAAAAATATTCCAAGCATTGAGTTGATCCAGGAGTGAAATGATGGTTTGAGGAGAAGAAGAAGCACTTGGGTGAAAGTCAAGGGGTACCCAAGTGGCTAAGTCCAAATGAATTGATTCAAAAAAACTCCAAACTCAAAACCAACTCAACTGAAAACCAGGCAAAGAAAAGAGGGCAAAAACCAGGCTGTCACATTCCTCCTCAGTATGATGGCTCCACTGAACTTTGCAAAACTTGATAACCTTGTTGTGGGTGACTTGGCTAGCAAATACGAGAATCTTCACTAGTTTCTTCTCGTCGGTCAAATCATTATCCAGTTGAATCGCTTCGAGTGGCACTGTATCTCTCAGAGGAATATCGCCCATCTCTGCATGGCACTTCTTTAACTGGGAAATGTGAAACACGTCGTGAACTCCTGACAATCCTTCTGGCAATTCCAGCTTGAAGCAACTTCTCCCATACGTTCCAAAACTTTGTATGGTCCCACAAAATGTGGTGCTAACTTTACCTTAATTCCAAAATGCTTAACTCCTCAAAGTGGGGACACATGAAGATATACTCTGTCTCCAACTTCATAAACTGTCTCCTTGCGTTTAGAATCCGCGTAACTCTTCCGCCTGGACTGGGCTACCTTGAGTCTGTCACGAATCAGTTTAACCTTCTCTTTAGACTCCTTAATCAAATCTGGTCCAAACAACTGACGGTCTCCAACTTCATCCCACAATAACAGTGTCCTGCACCTCCTTCCGTACAAGGCTTCGAAAGGGGCCATCTTCAAACTGCCTTGATAACTGTTGTTGTAAGAGAACTCTGCATACGGCAAATTGTCGTCCCAACTAGATCCATAATCTAGCGCACAAGCTCTCAACATGTCATCAAGAATCCGATTGACTCTCTCGGTCTGTCCATCTATCTGTGGATGAAAGGTTGTACTGAACTCTAGCCTGGTACCCAAAGTTTCATGCAACTAATTCCAGAATTTTGAGGTAAACTGGGTTCCTCTATCTGATACAATGGTCCTCGGAACTCCATGCAGATATACGATCCTGGTCATATATATCTTTGCCAACATAGAACTGGTATAAGTGGTCTTCATTGGGATGAAATGAGCTACGTTCGTTAACCGATCGACTACAACCCATATCGAGTCATAGCCTGAACGAGTCCTGGGCAATGCCATGATAAAATCCATGCCAAGCTTGTCCCAGTTCCATTCGGGTATTGGCAATGGCTGTAGCAATCCTGATGCCTTCTGATGCTCTGCCTTCAGTCTCTGACATACATCACATACTGCTACATACTCCGCAATATCCTTCTTCATTACGGTCCACCAAAAACTTTCTTTTAGATCCAGATACATCTTGGTGTTTCCTGAGTGAATCGAATACGGCGAATCATGGGCCTCCTGTAGAATCAACTTCCTGATCTCGGGGTCATTAGGCACACATACGCGATCCTCAAACCATAAATTATCGTGCTCATCCTCATGAAATCCTTTTGTTTTTCCTTTGCTCATCCTTTCCTTTATCTCTGCAATCTCCTTGTCAGTCTTCTGACCTTCTCTGATCTTATCCATCAAAGTGGAATGAATTTCCAATGCTGCTACATAACTTCTTGGAACTATTTCCAAACATAGCTCACGAAGATCCTCTACTAATTCCTTGGGTAAATCTCCGGTTATGAGCGTGTTGACATAACAATTACGACTCAACACATCGGCTACTACATTAGCCTTTCTGGGATGATAATGCAACTTCATGTCATAATCCTCAATGAGCTCCAACCATCTCCTTTGTCTGAGATTCAACTCCTTCTGCGTGAAGATATATTTCAAACTCTTGTACTTCGTGTATACCTCACAGTGGTTTCCGATGAGAAAATGTCTCCATGTCTTCAACGCATGCACTACGACTGCTAACTCCAAATCATGTGTAGCATAATTTTGCTCATGAGGTTTAAGCTATCGTGAGGCATATGAAACAACTCTTCCCTCCTGCATAAGCACTGCTCCAAGTACTCGATGACAAGCATCGCAATACACTTGATAATCCTTTCGTTGATCTGGAAGAATCAGCACTGGGGCTGTAACCAAATGTTTCTTCAACTCCTGAAAACTGGCTTCACACTCCTCAGTCCATTTGAACTTGGTGTCCTTCTTCAACAACTCCGTCATGGGCTTTGCAATCCTGGAGAAATTCTCAATGAACCTCCGATAATATCCTGCGAGTCCAAGAAAACTCCTGATCTCTCCAATTGATGTGGGTGCCACCCATTTAGTCACAGAAACAACCTTGGTGGGGTCTATGGCTATTCCTTCTTCGGATATAACATGTCCGAACAATCCAACTTCCTTCAACTAAAACTCACATTTGCTGAACTTGGCATATAGCTGGTGTTCCCTGAGCTTCTCGAGAACCAAACGCAAATGCTCCTTATGCTCCTCTTCATTCTTCGAGTAGACCAATATATCGTCAATGAACACCACGACGAACTTATCCAAACACTCCATAAAATCCTTATTCATCATGTGCATGAAATAGGCAGGCGCGTTAGTCAGGCCAAATGACATAACGGTATACTCATATAGCCCATACCTTGTGGTAAAAGATGTCTTAGGTATATCCTGCTCTCGAATCTTCAGCTGGTGATATCCTGATTGCAGATCGATCTTGGAAAATACTTTAGCTCCTTGCAACTAGTCAAACAAATCATTGATCATCGGCAGTGGGTACTTATTCTTGATCGTCACTTCATTCAACGCACGATAATCAACAACCATCCTTAACGATCCATCCTTCTTCTCCACTAAAAGTACTGGACATCCCTAAGGTGATGAACTTGGTCGAATGTAACCTTTATCCAGTAACTCCTTAATCTGCTTCTTAATTTCCTCCAAATCCTTTGCGGGCATCCGAAACGGTCTCTTAGATATTGGCCCGGTGCCTGGCAAAAGCTCAATCAAAAACTCAATGTCTCTATCTGGTGGCATGCCTCGCAACTCCTCCGGAAATACGTCACGGAATCCTTCACCACTGGTACTTCCTCCTGTACAACTCCTGATAAGGAATTCACTTGAGTCCTCTTCGGCACATGCCGGGATACATACTTAATCCTTCTTCCTTCTAGGGTGATGAGCATGATCGACTTACTGGCGCAATCGATGTTTCCTCCATACATCGATAGCCAATCCATACCCAAAATCACATCCAATCCTTGCGACTCTAAAATGATCAGATCCGAGGGGAAAACATGCCTACCTATGGTCAATGGCATCTGAAAACATCCTTGGCTTGCCATATGCTCCGCTCCTGACGAGCTTGCTAACATCAGTGTCCTAAGAACTTTGGTGGGCAACTTATACTTATCCACGAATCCCCTTGATATGTATGAATGTGATGCACCGGTATCAAAAAGAACAATTGCAGTAAATGACTTAACCAAAAACTTACCTATAACAACATCGGGCTGCTCTTCAACCTCCTCCACGCTAACATGGTTCACTTGTCCCCTGTTGAAAGGGTTGGGCTTCTTCCCAGAGCTTCCATTGCCATTTCCATTCTTTGCTTCAGAACACTCCGTGGCGTAATTGTAGCGACCCGACCTCAGACGGTCAAGTCTCTGTGCTCAGTGTCATCCCTGGATCAGTAATGCTGACACCACACAGTACTTGGAGGATTTATAACAGAGTAGCAATCACACACTTATTACATCGAATGTCTCAAAAGAGAACTTATTGAAATAAATATGGCTTAAGGCCATCTAAAAATGATAACAGCGGAAGGCTTGGAAGATAAGCGAGTCCATCAACTCCAACGGCATCACTGAGTATAGAACCACGACCTAAAAGCACCTTACTCGTCGTCTGAAAAGTCTGCAACATGAAACGTTGCAGCCCGAAAACGGGTCAGCACATGGAATATGCTGGCAATGTAACACATAGAGAATAACAATGGAATAAGCTACACTACATGCAATTTGGCTGGTGTAAAAGCTCTATGGTTACAGTTTTGCATAAAGCCAATTTTCCCCTACTGCAAAGGAATAAATTTAATTAACTATCATGGTGGTTGTTAAACATTGAGAATGGTTGACAGCATTCTCAATCCCAATTAAAAATACTCATCAAACCCAACAATATTAGATTAAAGTAACATGATGAGATTCACATGATATCCAGGTACTAGATACTCAAAACGTCCATAACCGGGGACACGGCTAATCATGATTAGTTTGTACACTCTGCAGAGGTTTGCGCACTTTTCCCCACAAGACTCGATCGCCTCCGTTTGATTCCTCGCACTACTTGGTGTTTGAGAAACGGATGACCGAGACATAGTCTTTCGGAAGCACTAGCACCTTACATGTGGGTAGACCGGTACACCTACTTTCCCCTACATCTGCTAGTCTACCCGTAAGAGTTCGCACAACTTAGTCAACTATGCCAGAGCCCATAATGGCTTGTGGCTGCACACGTAAGTTTCTAGATTGAATAATCTCATGATCCCTTTGAGCCTGGGTGGCGGTCCGAAGAAATACAGGCAAGTCCTGATAGAAACCAGGTGCCTCAATCCACTCAGATGTGTGTTTAAGTTGCCACCTTAAATAAACCATTAATTAACAAACTCACATCTGTCATGGATACACTCACCCAATCCACGTCTACTAGCATAGCATGGCATAACAAGCAAACGTAGAAGTAACTCCCAAAGGTTTGATAACAAAACAGGTAATAGGTACTACCTCAACTACTTCCCATCCCACAATTTAATTAGATCCTAGTCATGCAATGTTTGAGGGTAGATCTAATGCATAAAAACTGGGTAGTAGAAAAGGTATGATCAAAGTGTTACTTGCCTTGCTGATGATCCGCGAGACCTAGAGACTCGAAGTAACAGGCGGCGCACTCCGGGTATTCTATCGTAGACAAACAAACAAGCATACAATAAGTACTCATCTAATGCACTGGTAAAACTCGAATAAAAGATCCAACCAGAATGTTCAACTTAAGAACTCCGGTTTGCAAAAAGAACCAAATCAAACAAAGCAACGAAAGTCAAACGGCGAAGGAAAACAGCTTCGTTTTACTAATCTGGATCTAAGTCAAATTTTACAGAGGCAAAAACTTGTTTAAGTAGATTATTCGGAAAGAGGGTTTCGAGACGAAACTCTAGGCGCTTGAATCGCCTGATTCCGATAAACAAGCGAAAAGTTATACTAGAACAAAAATCAGATCTGTAATCGCGATCAGAAAAATCGCGGATTAAATCTGAGAAAAAGAAAAAACGACGAACGGATTAACGAATGAACGTTCGTTAATTTAACGAATCTGATGAAGGCGCTCGTTAAAACGAACTAACGGACGAACGTCCGCTAATTAACCTAAACCCAAAAAAACCGAAACTAAAGAAAAACGAAAAAAACCGTAATGAAAACCGCCTGGTTTTTAAGAAACCGGCGGCACGCGATTCGAGGCGGCGGCGAACCTCGGCGGCGGCGGCGACGAAGTCCGGCGGGGCTCCGGCGGGTCCAGCGACGGCGGGCGGCGGCACTG